>NC_056725.1:1972919641-1972927141 GCF_019279795.1 Protopterus annectens | reverse complement strand
AAGAGCTAAGTTATAACATATAACATTTAATAAGAGATCATCAACATTATTTATTTGTATCAAATTAATTGTATTTTGCATTTATTCTGAGTATAGGGAGCATAATCTATGTAACAATGTTTGAATATTTAATACTTGATTATTATTTTTATTTTTAATTTTTGTATTTTTAACATTTGATTTCTATTCACCACTATTTATTACTTACATTGTTTATTGTGGTATTCTATTGCACTATTTATTGCACACTAAACAGTGTTATAAGAATTAATTACTACAAATGTGGTTCTGTGAGATAATATATATAACATTATTCATTTATTTATTCACAAATGTTTTGTGATTTTTAAATAATATTTTTTAACTACACGATATTTAACAAAAGGTATTTACTTAGGATTTTATGTATTTCATACAACATTGTGCTGTTTAATTTTCAAATTAGTCAGCAATTAATTTTAATTTTAACTTGATTGGTTTTAATTAATGAAGCACATGATCTCATTAAGAGACTTATAAATAAGGCTGCTCTGCCCTGCATTGTTATCTTGATAAAGCTCAGTATTGCACTGAGCGAAAGCGCTTGAGAGAAGGACTTGGACAAATTTTATGTCGTGTGTTTGAATAAACTTTTTGTGGAGATTACCTCTGGCTTCATCGCTGTTTCTTTCTGCTCTTCGCTGCTTTGGATTACACCTTTTGCTACAACATAAATATTAGTCATAACATGCTTTTCCATCGAAAATGGAATGGGCTGCAGTGGGACTCAAACCTGGAATACCTGCTCGCAAGCTGAATGCTCTGCTCACTACGCTATTACTATGCTGTTTCATTTGCATATATCTTCCTTGTTATCCTCTTCAGCCATTTAAGCTGCATTACCCGTAGCTAAGCAATGGGCACACCCGCGCAGCTACGGTTAGCTTTAATCGGGTTTAAAAAAAAAACGGGTTTATTCATTTTATTTCTATATACTTTCTGTTGTACATGAGGGGGATTGTTGATGGGGTATGTGGAAATCTATGAGCGGTCTCGCTCATTTCTTACCCCTTTCTGCTGGTCTTCATTGCAGGGGCATGTATATTCTGAGAGCTCTGCTCTCAGACATGCTCTCTGCACTCTTACATGCTCCATGTAAGATTAGGAGCTCAGGCAGCGTGCCTCATTAATATGCATGGCGCGCTGCCGTCCTGCTCCTAAATGGCCACCTCTGTGCAGCTAGTCCTGCACGGAGGAGTAATAAATCCAGGGAATTGTATAATAAGGTGAACAAGCACGTGTGTACTGCTCAGGATCTCACTTCATATATGTGGATTCTTGACCTTAATGGCAATGCAAAACCACAGACCCTTAGTATGCATTGTAGCAAAAAAAAAAAAAATTGGTATTTAGTTCAGTCCCAATCCCCATTTTAAGTACACCCACATCTGTGTTATATAACATTGCAGCACACTATAGTACATAGCTTTCCACAGATGTGGTTTGCTTCACCATCATATCTGCAAGTAAATCATAAAGATGTTTTACTCATTAGGCATGACAGCAGAGGTAGAGTCATAATCAGTCATTATCATTTTATAGTATAGAAGTGTATGATGAGTAACCTATCAACAGTTTGTGCTGTAGATTCCATAAGTACTCTGAAGGGACCAGTTTATATACAAACAGCATATTATATGTGAATAGCATATGATCATGAGTAAGAGTTATATTTACATGTGTAGTTAGTGCATGGACCACTATGATTACACAATGGGGAAGGACTGCCTTCAATGTCTTATTTTCTCATTGTGCATCATTTTTTTATTAATTGCAAAGGGTTGTGTACCTGCTTTGCTCTCGTACACACAATAATTATTAATAATACCCATAATCTGCATTCTAACTTTGTTTCCTAGTGCATCACACAGTCAGGCTTTAGACTATATGTGTATTCTTGCTTAACTCTTAATGCAAGCATCCCTGCTGCTATTTTTCATTCCCTTATTGTTGAACAATTGTGTCTTATTTTCTTAATGGACCAAGTTTAATATTTTCAAGGATATTTTAAGGAGTGACAATATTAAGCCAGCAGATAAACTCATGATACTTTTGAGTTTATTAATCAAATATGTTAAGAAAGATATAAGCAGCAAAAGTAACCACTTATTTCATAGAAATTTAGGATAATCAGCATAGAGTATTAGTAGAAAATCATGACTGAGATGCTGGTGAAAATTATACACTCTAATGACAGAAGCAGGCCATAATTAAGTGTAGCAGTCACTAGAGATGAATAGCAATGCCTTTTAGGGAAAATATATTTCACAGGTGGCACCTTAAAAGTAAAGCAAACATTTTGTTCAACTTCACTCACTGACATGCATTTTTACTTGTACTGTGTATCAACTCACACAGCTATATTTCTGGATTAAGACCAGGAATTGTGCTATTTCTAAAGATTTGGAATCCATGGTAAACTATATAGCATTCTAAGACAGCAAAGTTGCTAGAAATAGAAACAATTTGCTTATTGAGACAGACCAATCCACTAAGTTGTTTACTCACTCTGCTTTGTTACCTGGAGCTATTATAGCCCAATTATTTTCACAGTGGCTTTGTTTATTGTTATAAACAAAAGTAACAGCTTGAGATCTGTAATTATGGCATCACGTTGCCTGTCACTGGACTGGGAAGACCTAATGAGTGACAGAAATCAAATCTGGTAGAAATATCTCTACTTAGCTTTGAGGCATGTCTTGTGTGATTTGTTTTCATGCATGCAGCCTGCTGTTATGATAACAAAGACCTCAACAGGAAATTTAGACAACAAGCATTAGAAATACCAGCTAATTAAATTCTTTTGAAATGTCAAGGACTTAAGAGTTATATCTGGCAATTAGATATTAAATTACTACTGCACTTCTATAATTACCTTTTGCTAACTGAGGTTGACATACTCCAATTCTTTGACCTTTGCCCTGGTCAGCTACTTTCATCTTTGATTGTTATCTTTATTTCAGTCAAATACCTTCTTCAGTATGACATTTAAAAATGATTTTACTTTTCTGCCACTATAATTTGAAGGCACAGTTCTGAACGCTTGCAACATGCCCAAGAACAGTTAGCATGTTGAAAGACAGCAACAAAACTGCCTTACCTTTCACAGTATATAATGAAAGTACAAAATGACTACTTAATGAGGAAACCAGTGTTTACATCTGCAAAGCTTCCTTCATTTACAGATGCTTATAAATCCATTGCGGGTATGTTTCCAAGCTGTAGTGCAAATTTCAATTATGTTTCACCACTGATACCTTTTATACAGCATGGTGACTTCAGGTGGGTAGAATTAGCAAACTCAATTGCTAAGGAGGCTGAGGAGTCAGCTGGGGGATGACAAAAGGCTGTGAAGCATTAATCCCATTTCATGTATCCCCGGAGAGTAATGTTTCTCAGTGAAGACTGAGAAACTGAGTCAAGTGATGCATGCATCATGGAATGCACATTGAATACTGTGCAGGAAATTATGGTGGGGCATGACAAGAAAAAAAAAAGGTACACAGTCTTCTGCAGCTGTTAGGATAGCACCATACTAGGATACCCGAGTCTCATCTCTTTCTTTTCTCTGACTCTTTACACACACAGAAAAAAAATTTCTTTGCAGGGCTGTTTTCCAGGAAGGACAGGCTGGACAGGTGCCCACACTCATATGCACACACACACACATACACACACACACACACACACACACACACACACACACACACACACACACACACACACACGCACACACACACGACACATATGCTTACAGTTCCTACCTTCTGTGATGCTAACCTCCCTCATGATGTAGACATTAATAACTGTATACCAAAAAAAAAATGTACGTTTTTATTGCTTCACTCCTTAAACATTGCACTAGAACTTGTCTTTGAATGACTGTACTCTATGCCTGTCCCAGTGAAAAGATCTGAGGAAGCACAAGTGGCTAATCTAAATTAGCCACATCCCTGAAGTTACATATTTGTAAGGTCACACAGCATGCAGCACATGCAAATGATTACATATCAGCTTTGCTGCAAGGTGAAAAGAAAAAAAATGCATAGTAAAAAACAAAAAAAAAAACAAGTATAGCCAGCAGTCATGTTCAAATTTATAGCAGTTTATGCTGAGCTGCAATTGGCTACGATTGCTCCAGCTGTTTTGAACACACTGCACATCTTCAAAAACTTAGGGTTGATAAGCATTATCACCAGTGTCTAATCTTTCATGTCTTCACTAATGAGCAGATGTTGTAAAGCTACAGAATGGAACAGGACATTAATGAGACCTTTGCTGACATATGTTTGTTTGTTTGTTTGCTGTTTAATTTAATTGTTTGGCTGCCCACTAAAGTGTGCTAGCCTGTACTACTGACTTATTGCCTTTTTTGCATTTCTGTGTGTTTCTATTTAAAAAAAAAAAAAAAAACAAAAAAAATATTCCTTGTTTTCCTGCCTCTCCTAAACTAGTTAGACCAGTTTACAGGCCTTGCTGTATCCTGGGCTGTGTTGTAGTTCCTGTGTTGTCCATTGCCTTACTTGGATAGAAGGAAGTTTCTTAGCTCACCAGTGGGAGTGGGGAGCCTTGAGTAGCCTACCTGTCCTTGAGGGAAGTGACCTCAGCACAAGAAGCTGTAGTAATTGGTCATTTTGGACCATTTCTAGCTCTTTTGAAGTTCCCTGGTTAAAATCTGCCTCTGGCATTTTTTTGAAGCCATATTGCTCAGACACAGCTCCACGTAGTCCTGTTGAGTCTTCCTGGCTACAGAGAACTGAAAAAAGCGACTGCTTTCCTGATTAAGTATCCTGCTGTTTTTTATATTTGTTTTACCTTCTACTGCTTACCTAGAGCAAGCTTTAACTGTTTTCATAGTTATTTACTGCATTTTTTATTATCTGCACTTAAAAGTACATTTTAGTCGAAATTAGTTTAATTCAAGTCGAAAAGTGTTTGTTTTCTGTTTAATTTAATTGTTTGGCTGCCCACTAAAGTGTGCTAGCCTGTACTACTGACTTATTGCCTTTTCTGCATTTAGCGCGGAGTTGCCCATAGAGCACCATCGGGCAGCGCCGGTTAAACAAGGTTAAACTATTTCTGGCTCCGTAAAGTCTGCTCTTCATTTTTTCCCTTAGAACTGCTCTACTTGTAATCTAAACAGTCTATTCTCCATCTGTAAAGCTCAGCACTTGTTCCTAAAGCATTTTTTAGTCAGGTAAAACACTTCTATATTATGCAAAGTACTTCACTAGCTTAAAACCCCCTTGAGTACCCACTTCCCTATAGGTCCTTTCTGACTCAATTACACAGCAAACGTTTTCATTTCTTCTAGCATGTCAAAGGGTCAGTTGCTAGCGTCCTCTCCTGCTCAGCTGGTGAATCTGGGAATATTGAGGCAATGTTACAATTGCCTCATGTACACAGACAACCCTCTCCTCCTCCCACAAAACACAAATACATGCGAGAGATGCAACTATATAGCCAAACTGGAGGCTGAGCTCTCTCAACTCAGGACTGGCAAAACCAGACAGGAGGAGAAGGTAACCACACACACCATAAACCCAGTCTCACATAGAACTATCACAACTACAAATCAAACACATAAACACACAAAGACATACTCGGAGGCACTGATCAAAAATATACCAAAACAGCAGAGGCCTCCAAAGCAGACACCCAAACAACTGCCACCTCATGACATAACACAAGCAACACATAGATCACAAAGTCAGTGTGCAAATCAGTCACAGCCCTTAAGGCCAAACACAATGCCAGACACACTTGTCATAGGTGACTCCATAGTCAGACACACTGGCGTCCCACTCACCAGACTGAACAAGGAGAGGGTCACAGTAAGCTGCCTGTCGGGCTAGAATCCACCACATAACACAAGCACTCAGGTCACTCCACAGCAAGTACAAGTATGACTCAGTCATTGTCCATGCGGTGTGAATGACCTGAGATGTACCTCCCTGGACTACATGAAAAGAGACATAAAGGAGCTCTCAGATTATGTAGCCCAGGCTGGTATGACCCTGACCCTGAGCAGTATCCTACCTTCACCAAGAATGATGCCACAATACAGAGACAAAATGATCAGTTTTAATAATTGGCTTAATTTCTGGTGTCATTCTAAGGGAATCCAATGTCTGTCTGCCTGGAATGACATGCTTGACAAGCAACGCTGCTTCGCAAGGGACGGCTTGCACCTGTCACCCCTGGTTTTCCGGATATTGGCAAAGGCTCTTGCCACCCCCATAGTGCCTTTTTTAGACAAGGCTCAAATTCTAAACCCACCGCCCTAGAAAACAATAATGGAAAAAAACTAAGGGTAATGCTGCTCAATGCCAGAAGTCTAAATCTCAAGATGCACGCCCTCGAAGCCCTCCTCAGTATGGAGAACATCGATATCTGTGCTGTGACCTGGTTCAAGGCTCCTGAGAGCACCCCGGCACTATCAGGTTTTACCTCATATCATGCGTTCCGGCCCCAAAACCCGGACCGTACCACAAAAGGAGGGGGTGTATCCATATTCATCAAGGATACCCACACCTCCAGGCTGGTGGCAACTCACGAAGCATCAGAGACCATTCAGGTGCAATTAACCATAGGCAAATCTACTCTACAGTTTGTAGCATGTTACAGGCCACCCTCTCAAACTCAGGAATCCCACACAGCCTTCCTGAAGACACTGGAGAGTATAAATGTCCCTCCAAACACCATCATATTGGGTGACTTCAACTACCCAAACATAGACTGGGAACATTACTCAAGCCCCAATACCCTAGCCCAAAGGCTCCTGGAGTTCATAAACTCAAATGCTATGGAACAACTTGTCACCATTCCCACAAGAGGTGAAAATATACTAGACCTGATCATCACAAACATGGGGACAAAATGCTCCACACTGGAAGTATATCCCTCATTGGTGAGATCAGACGATAAACTAATCTCACTGGAGATCCACATCCCGCCCCCACGCGCAACAAAAGACCACAGTGAAGAACTTCTCAAAGCCAACTTCACACTTCTTAAGACTGGTGTGGTATCCTTCAAGGCCCTGAACCATTGGAAACCACAACCCACGCTGCTGAATCCCTTACAAATGCTTTCTGAGCACCTCCAGGATTGCATGGATCAAGCAATCCCAAATAAAATCAAGACCCTTTCCACCAAAGGCAAGCGCCCGATCTGGTGGACCCCAGCCATAAACAAACTTTACAACAAGAGAGAAAGCTACTACAAGATAGAGCAAAATCCCTAAAAGGGAAGACATCTCTGATCAATACTAGTAAAAAACTACGATCACTCATAAAATCATCCAAGGCCAACTTTGAGAGAAAAATCGCCAAGGACTCAAAAGACAATCATAAGGCCTTCTTTAGCTATGTTAGAAATCTGGGTGGAAACTCCCAGATATGCTCAGAATTAGTCCAAAATGATACAAAAATCACTGAACCCACAGACATTGCAAACATA
>NC_056725.1:1972852141-1972917141 GCF_019279795.1 Protopterus annectens | reverse complement strand
TGCTGGTGACTACTAGCACAGCACATAGAATACCTGCTGTAAACATCTCCACTAAAAAAATTGTTGTGTTGTGCTTTGCAGATGGTGCTGGTTACCCCCTTGAATCATGGCTTATGACCACTGTGCATGAACCTACATTGCTGAGATGAATTTCAGCACTGCTCATGCACATAGACTACTGCATATCCTACTAGGTTCTGTCCTGCAGGACCCCTTTTGCATGAGCCATCCACGTAGTATGTTACCTCGGCATCATCCAAGGGGACATCTGTGAGATTTTTTCTAGGTAGTGTCTTTTGCTCAATTACCTGCAGGCAGCAGTGCAGTGTGCCAAGTGCAGGGGTTGGGAGCAGAGTAGAAAGATTTAAAGTCTTGCATCGTTCAATCGTCATATGAGGTTGGCTCAATAATATAGTCATACAGGAAAGATGCATAGCAGGGGAAAGATATGCCACCTTTTCTTGTAGTAAAATAATTGTGATTGCATGAGGTACTCTCAAAGTGAGAGGGTGGAACAAGACTACTGAGGCTGAAGCCTGTACTGCCATTGAAGCTGCAACTACTGCATGTACACAGTGGGGTAAGGACCATGCCACTGGGTGTAGTTGTGATGAGTAGTAAGCAATGGGGCGTTGCTTATCCCCATGCTGTTGTGTTAACACTGATGTCAAGTAACCCTGCTTGCAATCTACAGTTTGGAAAAAACGTTTATGGTAGTTTGGCAATCCCAGAACTAATGAGGATGCTATTAACTGCTTTAGTTTACAGAAGGCAGATTCTGCCTCTGGTGTCCACTGTAACAAATCCTGCACTGCCATAGGCTTCTTATATATAAGGTCAGTCAGAAGTGCAGATTCCAAGGCATAGTTTGGAATTCAGCTCCGGCAAAAATTAGATGTACCCAGGAAGGACATCATTGCCTTCTTGGTAGTGGGTTTTGGTGCTTGCAAAATTGTTATTTTTCTGTCCTCATCTAACGTTCTACCTTTCTTGGATATTACATATCCTAGGTATTTGACCTGTTTTTTCCAAAGCTGCAGTTTATTTTTATTTATCTTATGCCCCTCAGTGGCTAAAAATCATAGAAGTGCTATGGTATCTTCTCTACAATCCTGCTGGGTGGAGGCCACCAGCAAGATGTCATCAACATAAAGTAAAATCTGACTGCCTCTTGGTGGGGTGAATCCCGCCAAGTTGCTTGCCATTTCTTGTGAGAATATCATTAGACTTTCACAATATCCCTGTGGTAGTTGCGTATATGTATACCTTTTCCCCTGAAATGTAAATGCAAACCAATACTGGCTGTCAGGATCGGTATCGAAAAGAACGCATTGCTGATGTCTACCACGGAAAATTATTTTTGTTGAGGTTTTAAATCATTCAACAGGGTGTGTGGGTCTGGCACCGTGGGTGCCCTTGGTATTACTGCATCATTTACGGTTTGTAAATCCTGGACCATACGCCATTCTCCATTGGCCTTTTTAACTGGAAATAAGGGTGTGTTACATGGTGAATCGGGAGATTCTACTAGTATCCCTCCTTTAAGTAAGGCTGCTATAATAGGCTTTATCCCTGCCTCTGCATCTTTTCTTAAGGGATGCTGTCTTTTTTGTGGTCTGAATGCTGACTTTGGCATGATAGTAACTGGTCCTGCTGTATGAATGAGTCCTACATCTGATTTCCCTGTTGACCAGAGAGTCTCTGGTATGTCTCGTAAGACATTCTCTTCCTCCTTTAATAGGAGTGGCAATCAGCTGTCCTCGCTAGACTGCAAGTGCACAGCTGGGTTGGTCTGAGTCATCCAATTCAACTTTTGTACTTGCATTCCTTGTTCTGACAGTTCTAGTTCTGTCTGTTTCTCCCATCTCGTGACTTTTTCTCCTAGGTCTGCCCATTCTATATTTCTGTTTTTGGTTAAGCTAACATGTGGTAATCGATTAGATTTATAAAGTGCAAAGAACACCTGGGGCAATGAACAGCTGGCTACACTATTTCCTTCTGTGTCCCAGTACAGGTTACGCAATATCAATCTGTTTGCATGATTCTTAAATAACTCTTGCTCATATTCCTTATCAGGTCCTGGTATGTTGCAATAATACAGGGTACAGTGCAATTGGTGTTACTTATCAATGTCAAGGGATGGAAACTTGCTGATGGCTAGGTTCATTAACTCTTTGGTCACAGTCCCTGGACCAGTCATAACCAGGTCCTGGCTGTACCAATAAAACATTTCACCCTCCAATTGCACTACAAAGGTGTTAATTTGTCGCTGTGCTTCCATACCCTGCATGGTTGGGACTACTGCTATACCAAATAGCTGCATGATGTCTCTGCCCAAGAGGTTTACTGGGCATTTTGCAGAAACTACAATTTTGCTTCTTTTTGTCAATCCTGAAACTGGATCAGTTATTGCAATGTTACGGGAGAGAGGCTCCCGATACAGTTGTCCATTAGCTGCTTTGACCAGTATGTAATCAGGTGACTCTGTGTTTTCTGGTAGTTTGGACGGGTGTATCAGGGTCCATGATGCCCCTGAGTCACACAAAAAGTTGACCTCCCTCCCTTCTACCAAGAGTGTAACTTCTGGTTTCGTGTCTGCTAAATAGAGCTCCAAGCTCAATAAAGCTAGGTCTAATATTTCATTTTCTTCATTGTCACTAACTTCCTGCACTTCCTCTACTCCCTCTATCACATTCTCATTTGTCCTTTCTTCGCTAGCCCCTTCTAGTAATTCTTGACTACCATATAGTCAGTCCTCACCCTCCTTGTCTTCTGTTGTTGCCTTCTTGTTTTTCTTGCAATCCCTTGCCAAATGTCCCTTTTTACTGCATTTAAAACATTCTTCCATTTTTTTTTGCCCTTCAAAGTCCTCTGATCGCTGATCAGATTGTTTGTTTCCCTGTGCATTTTTCTTGCCCTTTTCCCAGACTGTACTACATAAACTTCTGCTCCATCTTCCACATAAAATACTTGAGCTTTCTTTTTCTTTTTGCTATTAAAATGCCTTTCGGCATGCCTGGCATATTCAAGTAATGATTTAACCTGCTTGTATGATGGTCTACCACGTGTTTCGTAATAAAACTGCATATAGGCGTGCTACTGCCTTTTACAAATGCATTCTTTAACTGCTGTTTATATGGGGAATCTTGTGTTTTGATCTTCAGGAACCTGCATTCCATAGTGGTTATTAAAACATTCTAACAATCTGGCATAATACCGATCAATTGTTTCAACTTCTTCTTGGATGCATTGATTAATGCAAGTCCAGCCTGCCCTAGGTTTCCATTTTTCAAAGATGCGGCCTGTAAGACCTTTCACTCTGGTGTCTAATTCTGCGCTGCTGTGTGGGAGGGGTCTTTGTGCAGCGTCACAGGGATTCCAGTTCCCACTAATCATGTACCAATCTGGCTCTACAATTTGTCTAACTACTTTTTCTATTTATTCTCTGTTTAGGTTATAACTCAACCTCATTCCTTGTAAATCTTCTGAGAATTTTCTGAAATTAACCTTTGGATGGGGAATTCCCTCAGTGGCTTTCTGGATGTCTTCCGGAGTCCAAGGTCTATACACTAAGATAGTTGGGTACTGATTGTCTTGACCTGCCTGAGGATTGGGTACTTCTATAAGCGGGCATATTTCTTCTTCTTCACCTATAGATCGTGAATTCTTAACTATTTGCCATAACTCGATACCTTCTTCTGAATTACCTGCCTTTGTTCGGGACCTGGTCCCGATGGGATCTCTAACTTTAGTCAGTTTTAATTTCACAATATCTCTGTCTTCTGTGACCACAGGATATAGTGGGGGTGGACTAACCAGTTCACTTGCTTCATATTCTGGTAAGGGAGGTGGAGGTGCTGATGCTATTACTAAGTTATTATCCTCCTTATCTAAAAACATTGCTTTTGAATCTTTGTTTTTTTGTTCCCTACAGTTTACTTCCTGCAGCCACCTGTGTGCCTGAGGAATTCCTAATCGACGTTGCTTTTTTACCCAACCCTTTGAATCGTTTTTGAGCTGTTTGATAAGTTTGATGAGTGAGGATTTTTCTAATTTTCCGTCAAATTCGTATTTATTAACCCATTTTGAATAATATCTAATATTGTCGGCGCGCTGCGACTGCATATATTTTGCGTCTTCCGTTAATGGCAGGTTTTGGGGTTTTTTTGTGCAATTATTACCCATTTTGTTTTACCCTTTGATCGTTGCGTAACTTCTCTTAATTTTTAACGTGGTACCACGGATTTTGTTATAGTCTCTTCAAAATGACTGCCTACTTATTCTGTTTCTCCTGATCTATGACAAGACAGTAATCTTTTTTGTCCCTGACTTGCAAAAATACAATTTGACAAAAACAATACGCATCTAGTCCCTGATCTAAAACAGAAAACAGAAAAAAGTAGATTCACCTTACCTGAGCCTACATGATTGATCACTGATTCGCGGAGACCCCTCCTTCAGTCACAGATCAGAAAGTGGCTGGCCTCTTTTGAACGACAATTCAGTCGGAGGACTTTCCATATAAGAAAAAACGATTTGGTTTCTTCCCCGTACAGTTTCAACCACCTGGTTATCTGATCCGAGGTGAAGAGAGGGTTCCAGTCCAAAGGACCAATCTGTAAAAGGAAAAAACTTCAAAGACCAATGCACGTTAGGTTCAAGCAAGGCACCCTTTATTTCTTGCAGCAAGGAGACAAAGCATGTAGGTACAGGATTTGTCTGGCTCTTCGATGATCAGTATGTTATTCTTATATAGTTCTCTTCATGTCACACAGAAAATGTTATTATTCTATTGCTGACGTAGTTAGAAACAACTTTCTGTATGTTTCACAGAAAATGTTACCAGACTTATTGCTGACATGGTTGGATTATTTGCTGTCTTGCAAAAACAGTTTGAGAAAAACAACCTGGCCTTGGGCTTATTTTAGCCCACCTTAACTTTTCAATTCTTCAATTGTACAGTTCTAATACATGTGTAACATTTTGTCTAGATTCAAGGTACATTTCTAGCTTTAGTACAAGTAATGCTGACTATGGTTTATACTTTCAAGCATCTATTGTTTTCTTTATCAAAGCTCCTAGCAGCTGCATATTTTCTCATGGTATAAGCAGAAATGAAATATCTCTTTGTTAAGTTTCATGACATTAGCAGAAATGAAACGTCTCTTGTTATTTTCATGACATTAGCAGAAATGAAATGTCTTTTGTTAAGTTTCTAATAGCTGTGCAGATTCATGCAGTGTAAACAGAATAAATGTATTAACCCTTTTAAACCTTGAATGCACTAAGCATGCATATTACTATTATATATTTTTCTAACACCCAGTGTTTCTAGAAACACGATATGGGGCTCCTGGGACATGGTGGGTGATCTGTAGCAAGCTACAATTTGAATTGCAGTTTTGCCCATTGTTAGTTGCACGTGGATGATCTCTGAAGCATTGTGCTGTGCCACTAACCTGGAGGTGTGGGTATCCTTGGTGAATATGGATACGCCCCCGGCTTTTGTATTTCAGTTTGGTTTCTGTGGCCGAAATGTATGGTATGAGTTGTAGCCTGGTAGTGCTGCAGTGCTCTCCGGAGCCTTAAACCAGGTTTCTGTTACTGCATATATATCGATTTTCTCCATACCGAGGAGTGTCTCGAATGCATGCATTTTGAGGTTTAGACTTCTGGCATTGAGTAGCATTACCCTCAGTTTTTTGTTACTTGTGCTATTTACGGTGGTGGGTTTGTCTTTTGAGCCTTGCCTGAAAAAGGCACTATGGGAGTGGCAAGAGCCTTGGCCAGTATTCAAAAGCCTAAGGGTGACAGGTGCAAGCCATCTCTAGTGAAGCAGCATGGCTTGTCGAGCATGTCATCCCAGGCGGACAGACACTGGATCCCCTTTGAATGACACCAGAAACTTAGCCAATTGTTGAAATCAAGAATTTTTTTCTTTATACTGTGGTATCATTCTTGGTGAGGGCAGGATGCTACTCAGGGTCATATCGGCCTGGGTTATTTGTTCAGAGAGCTCTTCCATGTCTCTTTTCATGTAGTCCAGGGAAGTATGGCTCAGGTCATTCACACCAACATGGACAATGACAGAGTCATATTTGTTCTTGTTCTGGAGTGACCTGAGTGCTTGTGTTATGTGGTGGATCCTGGCACCTGACAGGTATCTAACAGTGACCTTGTCTTTATTCAGCCTACTGAGTGGGACATCAGTGCACCTGACTATAGAGTCACCTATTACTAGTATGTTGGGTATGTTATTTTGCCTTAAGGGCTGTGATTGCATGGACACTGGTTTTGTGAAGTATGTGTTTCATGGTTTGTGTTTGGGGGGGGGGGGGTGGAGGTTGCTTGGATGTTTGCTTTGGAGGTCTCTGTTGGTTTTGCAGATTTTTATTTAGAGCCTCCGAGTATGTTTTCATGTATTTATCTGTGTTTTTTACCAGTGCTGGTTTAATGGGTCTGTGTAAGACTGGTGGTGTGATGCAAGTATTTCCCTTCTCCTCTTGACTGTCTGATCCAGTCTTAGGTTGAGAGAGCTTAGCCTCTAGTTTGGCTGTATAACTGCATCTCTCGCATGTATTAGTGTTTGGTTGTAGGAATAGGGGGTTGTCTGTGGTACATGAGGCAGTTGTAACATTGCCTCAAAATGCCCAGATTCACCAGTTGGACTGGAGAGTACACCTGAAACTGCCCATTGGACATGCCTGGATAGGTACAGTGAACTATTTTACTGGATGGCTGGTAAGGTCACATTTTGTGTCATGAAAGATCCGACCCTTTTTTGACCTCCTGTTCCTTCGCAGAACTAAGGGTGCTTCAAACACTCAGTTAAAGGAACTAAGCCTTCATCAGCAGACATAGATTTCAACTATCCAGATTTTGTCAGAATGTCCAGATTTTTGCCTCATATTTTAGTCTGTTTCCCATAAAAATTTGTGGCTTTCTGAAAAATCATCACCAAATAATGATGGAATGAGACCAGTTACTGAATATTTCTAGTTAATATTCTTGATTTATTGATATTTCTTGTTTTGAGTGCTTTTGATCAATGTATAATTATGTCATGGTGCACATACTGAAAGAGTGCTGAAAAAAACAATACAGATCAAGTGAAGCTGCTATGTATTGGCTTATGCATTTTTAATGTTAGATATCTGTTACTTCAAACTATTTAGTGAATGAATGTAAGGTAATTTGTATATCCAAGTTGATGGAGGCTTCCTTCAAGGTATGACTTTCATAAATGATCATGTTTCATTTATATACATAAAATCTTAACTTTAGACATGTAAAAGTAGACAGAAAAGAAAAAAAGGCATTGTTAATATAAAGTGTAAATAAAAAAAAATGTACAAGTAGATTTCATTATTTAAAAATATGTATGTAATTATTACATCATCTTGAAAAAAATAAGGAAATTGTTTCCACATCCCCATAGACTATAATGAGACAAAAAACTCTTTTAAAGTCCTCCACTATAGAATAGTGCATGCCTGATGTCAGCACTGCAATGGAACCTGACAATGACAGCCTAATACTAATTTACTCTGGTGGCATAGTACCACTGTCACAAATGTTAAGCAAGCAATAATGCCTGACACGGTGTGTGTTATTGTGTAAATAAGAACCACCCAGTGGTGTTTTGAGGCCCAAAAAAGCAGCACATTGGGCCTCTACACCTCTGGAAGGATGTTATTTACACAATAACACACACCCTTGAGGGAATTATTGCACTTAGAGAATGGGGTCTCTGTAAAATTGCTTTGTTTTTGTTTTTTTTTAATCACTATTTTTTTCATTTTTATGTAAAATAGTTCCTCCACTTACTGTTTCAAACTTGCTATAGCATATGCTGGCAAATCGTTGGGGGTTGAAGTCGCTACATAATAAATTACACCTGAGTTTCCGACTTTATCATAGCTCTTAAATAATCAGGGACAAATCAGGATCAGATTTCAACAGATTCTGGGGGCAATTCTAGAAGTAAATAGGGACACTTTTAAAATATTAGTGCTATTAATTTGAGCCATTGACAAAATAAGAGAATGTGAATTTTCTGAAGTAAAAAAGTCTATAATTCTATTCACTGTCATTGTTTATTAACTGTAATTCAATACCTTTTCTCCAAAAGCCCCCAGTTTTAGGTGGGATTAAGGGAAGTGGAGCTAAAACATGAGACAACATCAGGTGACAGGTGAAAGGTATGGACTTCATATCCTTCAGAAAATGCATGTTAACATAAACAATGTTATTATATCAACTTTCTAATTTTGTAAGAGTGATATCTAAAATCTGTCCCTATTTTTGGGCTTGTGTCTCCCCATTATTTTAGGCTTCATCCAAATTTCTTTTGCTAAGATGTTGAGAGATATGCATACCTCTTATTTGAAAGAGTTACATCAACTGTTCGCCTCCTCTCTGTCACTCTCTCTTACACACATACATGCACACACACACACACACACACACACACACACACACACACACACACACACACACACACACACACACACACACACACACACATATACATACACATATGCATACTCACACACTCACTTGTACGCACACACATACACACACACTCACTTGTACGCACACACACTTTTATATTTTTTTATTATCCATTTGTTTTAATTTTACACTCACTAAACAGCAAAAGTGCGGCTTAGGGTGCATAAAATAATGGCTTGATTACTCACACTCATGCCCTTTTCTTTGTTTTTAAATGTTACACTCACTAAATAGCAAAGGTACTGCTAAGTGATTGTAAAATAATGGCAGCCACTAGCTTTCTTACTCTCTGAGCTCCATGGCAGCTTAATATGCTGCCATGAAGCAGCAGACTCATTTTCAGTGGGTATTACCTGTACATTAACAGACTGCTGGAGACCATTCATTCTCCAATCAGAGTGGCGATGTACAGGTCACCTATTCTCTAAGTATGTAGGATATAGTACCTCCCATGCCCAACGAAACAGCTCTTTTGCATGTCGAACTTGCTTCAACCTCTCCAGTGACAACGGAAGGATAGGCCATGCTAGAAAACTCTGCATGGGGAGCACACTTTCTCATTTACAAGCAGAGAGTGATATCACCCTCACAGACCTTGGCTGTAGTGACAGTGGATGGGAGTGACAGGCTGGTGGCCATCAATGCCTTGACTCCTGATCATTGCCAACTGTGTATCACAATTGTCATTACACTGCACATGTGCAGGGCAGTGATCCGGACACAGGCAGTTATGCCATTACTGCCATAGCAGACCTGATAGGTGTACTGCATGGCCTAAATGATTGCATATAAGACGAGGTGTAATACTCAGCTCAATGGATTAGTGCATTGGTAAAGAAAATGGAAGTATCCACTGCATCCATAGTACCAGCTGCCTCTTTTCATTATAGCTGATGCCATTTCCAATGGCTATCAGTCATCTGCCTTCACCGTTGGTAAACCAAACAGGACAGACTCAGCAATGTCACATACTGCTATGTCTGCCACTCTGTCTGTTAGATCTGACACAGCTGCAGCATGTGGTGGCCACCTGAAAAGAAGTAGCCTATGTTGTGGACATACATATGGGATGTCCAGACAGTCACTGAGATGCAGCTTTTCTTTATCTTTGCCAGATAGTGTTGGTACACATGCCATTCCTCAGAGGTGACACACCCATGACTAGGGTCATTCTTAGTCAGTGTTGTTCCCGCCTGAGGTCTCACAACACCTGTCACAGCCACATATACACAGTGAAACACATATGCTAGAGTTCTATCCCCTGGAACCCATGCTGAGCAAGTACACACTGCATATAGAAACCTATCCTCACAGGAAACACTGCCTCATCCGCACACTATATATTTAGCTCTCCTAATCACCCAGCCATGCCATTCACTCACTTCTGCATTTGTAGCCACCTTCTACCAATGTATCCAGTGCTTATATCTGTCACTGTGCCTTGCCTTTCATTGTTGTCTTACATGGGTAGATCATGTCTGCACAGTATGGCCAGTCAATACACTGTTCATCACAGCATGTGTGTACTATTACACATGTCAGCTTTAGTCCTTCTTCTGTCTATCCTAGCCAATAGTTGTGAACTAGATTCTACCTCCTTACCAGTGCCACAGGGTATTACACCTGACTCTGTCTTGATATTTCCCCTGTGGCCACGTCCTCATAATTAACAATCACATGTTTTACAGCTGATTCTTGTCTACAAAGAGATTTACTGGCCTCAAACAAATGCCCTACACTGACCGCCTCAAAAAAACTCCAGCTTTACTCCATAGCATATCACCTACTCCAAGGTGATCTCTGCCTAACATATAAAGCTATGTCAAACCCAGAGCTGTTTGACATGCTACACCTAAGGAAATCCCAATCCCTCTGAGCTACACACTCTAGGGACCTAAACCTTGTCACAACAATAAACAGGGCATGCTGGAGGGATAGATTCCTGTCCTAGAGACTTCCCATACTCTGGAACAGGCTACCCATCTAAGTCAAGCAAAGTTCTTCATTAGCACTCTTCAAGAAAAATCTTGATGAGTGGATGGGAAATAGGAAATACACCCCCAGGATCACTTCTGTGTCTCTGCTCGACAGTGGCACAGGAAAATAACTTTCTTGGGTGGCGTAAGCCAGGGAACCTTGTCGGCTAGGCTTACATAGGCCCTTGGGCCGATAGTCTAGTACCTACCTATGAACCTATGAACCTGATCCTCTAATGACAGCCCTCTGTTCTAGCTTCTGTGGTGACCCCTAATGCACACTCCAGCATTATGCCAGCAGACCACACTGCTATATGTTACTGCATTGTTATTCCTTACCCATGCTTTTAGTGAAGCCTACACTTCACCTGTATATCACTGTGGGTTTCTGTGAAGCAGACACCCCTGCATTTGTCTGTCCTTACCTCTTTTCTGGGGTATCATTGGAGTACTACTTGTCCATAGCATATCTGCAGCACTGTGTTCTGTCTCAGGCCAGACAGTATATGCCTATGTCAACCCACTGCTATAAGTGGTATACCTCTGTCCCTGGTGGACTGCAACCTACAGATGTGTCTGTTTCCCCATAGTTGTCCTCATTTCTTCCAGAAGGCAATGGTAGCAGAGTCTGAACAACTTCAGTCATGATGAGAATGACATCCTGCTACTGGCACCAAAGATCAATACACAGCACCTGTTAGGAAGAGGGCTGTGTGCACCACTCTTTATCAGACTGCATCTAGGATACATTGATCTACCATATAAATGCTGTTGGTGCATGGAATCTAAAAATGCAACCATGTCAGGGGAATATCACTGAGTCTTAGTACGAAACTGCATTCATTGGAAGCAGTCCTCACCTTGGAAAACATAGACATTTGTGCAGTCACAGAGACCTGGTTCAAGGCTGTGGAGAGCACCCGAGCCATCTCGGGATATATCTTCTTCCACACGTTCAGAGAACAAACTGAAGGCATGAAAACTAAAGGAGCCAGTGTATCTATATCCATTAAAGATAAATACACCTCCAGATTGGTTAAACAGTATGTTTCCCTGGAGATACTTCAGGTGCAGTTCACTGTTGGGAGGACACCTATTCAAGTCATTGCCAGCTACAGGACCACCTCCATGAATCAGGACACCCACTCTGCATATTTGGATCTACTTGAGTCTATCAAGATACATCCGAACACCATGTTTTTGGGTGACTTTAACTACCCATCCATTGACTGGGGAAATTACTCATGCGGAAACTCACTTGCCCAAAGGTTCCTCAACTTCATTTACTCCAATGCCCTGGACCAGCTAGTTGACACCCCCACAAGGGATGCCAGCATCCTGGATCTGGTGGTTACCGATATGGTGGAACCACTGTAGCATCCCCATTGTGATGTCTTCCTTGGTGAGATCTGACAACAAATCAGTCTCATTTGAAGTAACCATTACACCAGAACCCCCCCCCCCCTTAGCATAAACTAAACTAAAAAACTTCTTCAAAGCAGATTATAACCTCTTATAGGATGGTATAAATAGCTTTACTGCACCTCCTCTCTCAGACAGAACTGGCAACTATGCCGAGTTCTACACAAATGCTTTATACAAACACCTGAACAACTGCATTGATGTGGTCATACCTGATAGGACCAAAACAAGCTCCACTAGGAAGAGCAAACCTGTCTGCTGGACAACGGAAATTAATAGGCTTTACAATAAGAGGAAGAAATTGCTCTCTAACAGTAAGAGGAAGTGAGCCACAAACTGTAAACACTCCCTCCTGAGCTTAAACAAGCAAGTAAGACTCCTTGTGAAGTCCTCCAAAGCTTACTACAAATCCAAATTAGCTTCCTCAACTAAGGAAAACCATGAGGCGTTCTTTAGTTACATCCGTAACCTAAAAGGAAAGGCTCATATTTGTACAGAACTGGTAGTTAATGATACCATGTACACTGAGCTAGTGGACATTTCTAACTTCTTAGCCAACAGGTTCTGTGAAAACTTCACTCCCCTTTCCCCACCACACTTACCCAAAGAAATCTCTACCACCTGTCCCCTACCCTGTATCTCCAAAGAGTAGGTCATGAATGCCCTCTCTAAGGTCAAAAACTCAGCATCCGTGGGACCTGATAACATCCCAGGCTGCGTCCTACATGGGCTCAAACAAGAATTAGCAACACCATTGGGTACTCTTTTCAATCATAGTTTACGCACTGGCTTCATCCCTGCTGAATGGAAAAAGGCCACTGTTATCTCCCTGCACAAAGGTGATAGTTCCACTGACGCCAGGAACTGTAGACCTATTAGCCTGACTAGCCATAACTGCAAAGCCATGGAGAGAATCATCATGGACCTTATCAACAAAGATATTGGTAACCTCCAAACACTTGACCTTACTCAGTTTGGATTTGTCAAAGGGAGATCATGCCTGTTAAACCTGGTGGATTTCTTTGAGACAGTCATCAAGGCTCTTGACAAGGAGAAATCTGTCCATACAGCCTACCTAGGCTTATCCAAGGCTTTTGACACTATTCCCCATTCAGCCATCAATGAGAAACTCACCCAGATAGGTATCAACCCTTATATAATTAGATGGGTTGCTAACTTATTGATAGAATGCATATATTCAAAATAGGGGAATCCACCTTCAACAGCAGACCTGTAACCAGTGGTGTTCCACAGGGATCAGTCCTGGGACCTTTACTGTTTGGAGTCTATTTCTGCAAAGTGCAAGCTAAACCTATAGGTCTGTGGCTGACAAAGTTTGCTGAGGACTGCAGACTGGGAGCTGTCAATGAATCTCCAAATGACGTCAATATCCTATAAGAGGGTCTTACACAAACAAATGATTGGAGCCAAAGACATGGCCTTAAACTCGTTGCAAAAAAATGCATTATCTTCCCTTTCTGTAAGAGTGATGTTCCTGCTAACTACCATATCAATAACAACACCCTAAGTATGTACTCAGTGGTGACAGACCTGGGCACACAGGTTGACAGCAATCTTACCTTTGATCACCATGTCGCCACAGTGATAAAGAAGTGCATTCTATATTGCTCATCTCATAAGTAAGGGTATTGCCTGCAGAAAAAAAGAAGCTATAACCCCCATGTACTCTTCCCTCATGAAGGCCAGTAACTGAGTTCAATGCCCCTTTTGCTATGTACCTTTCCAAGCACCTGCAACAATTGGAGAGACCAAAAATCTTCCTCACAAGGAAAATTCAAGGTCATCAGCATCTGTCCTATGAGGATCATCTGAAATCACTGTCACTTTATTCTGTTTCATACAGACTGCTCAGATGCAATCTCTGCCTTGAATATAAAGCAATCTCTGAACCTGCTTTATTGGAAATGCTGCATATCCATAAGTCAAATAGTACATGGGTTACTCACTTTAATGGCCTTAACCTGGTATGTGACATTAATAAAACATGCTGGAGGGACAGATTTGTCTCTCAGAGGTTACCACACCTTTGGAACAGACTCCCACTTTATGTCAAGCAGAGCACCTCAATGGGCCTCTTCAAACACAATCTGGATGATTGGATTGGTAACTGTAAGTTCACCCCAGGGGTTCCACCTATGTCCCTCATGGACAGGGGTGATAGGTGCTGATCATGGAAATAAGGGTAAAACTTGGCTAGGCTGGTAAGGGCCCTAGGGTCATTAGCCTACTAACCTCCTATGATCCTATGATCCCATGATCAAGAGGACCTACATGAATGGATGCAGCATAGCAGCAGCAAAGTCAGCCATTCGGGGGGGGGGGGGGGTGCACTTCCGACTTCAAACCAGACTGATGAGGAGTAATTCTTAGTGTCTGTGCCTAGATATGATAAATGCACAGTTATTATATCTGGTGGAGTATGGAGATTCTGGAAATGGCCAACCCTCCCATGTCTCAGAGAGAGAAGTACTAAGTAAGTAAGTAATCACATTGCATGTTTGTAGAACTCCTGCACAATGTGTGATTTGAGTCCATAAAGACAATTGTATATGTTTTCCACGGCTCTGTCAGGTGCATGGACACAAGAATGGCACTGGACACGTGTGTGGTCTCTGACACTTTTTGCATGAATAACACATGGCATAACATCTAAAAAGGATAGCCAGATTCACTGTATTCTATCTTGTATTAGATACTCATAGGCTGGGCCACTGCTATGGTGACAACTGTATAGGTTGGGTCAATACAATGAGCTGATGTCAGGGCCTATGCAAATCTGACCAAAATGTTGAGACACAGATTGGTTCACAGTCAGTTGACACTTGGGCATTGTCTGCCTCTCTCCAGCCATTGTTCTGGAGGAAGGTATTGTTGCACCTATACCTGTGTTACAGGGTGCATAGTGTGAGTGCTCATTATCCCTGTATGGCGGGAGTGGGCTGGGTCACTAATGTTTAAGTGCTCCAGTCCATTTTGCCCTGTGGCTGCATCCAATGTGGGTATACCCACCATATGGTGACCAAGCAGGGTCTTAGCACTATTACATACCACAGACAGCTCCTGATACTTGGGTGGTGCTAAGATTCAATATGCATGTTTACAGGATCATCATTTCAGCACAAACTGGTGCTACCTAGGCTGCCATGGAGAGGATTAGTGTGGTGTGCTGTTTCCATAATGCTGTCAGCCATCACTGTTATTACCTTTATGAGGCCATAGCATCCAAGGATGATGGCACGCGAGGTCTCATGAGAACTACAGTGGGGTGCATGTTTTCTATATCCTCATCTGTGTAGGGAATAACAAGTGCCACGATCAGTGCCCTATCCAACAGAGTTCTCTATGGTCTGAGCTAAGCACATAGAATGATCATGCTCTGAGGTCATCATAGGTCTGAACCTGTGAGTCTAAGGATATGACTGTGAACCTTTACCATAAAATCAAATGATGGCACAATAATCTCCCCTGACCCATCTACAAAACTATTGGGTGTCATCATAGACAATAATCTAAAATTTGACCTACATGTTAACCAAACTATCAAAACCATCAATAAAAAACTAGGGCCACTTTACAGAATAAAAGCCTTCCTAACCCCTCCAGCTAAAATTTTCATAGCTCACTCTCACCTTCTTTCAACCCTTCTGTATGCATCCCCTCTACTCTCGAATTTGAACAAAACTGTCCTTAACAATCTCTCAATTTGCTACAACCACATTGCCAGATTTGCCACTGGGCTGCCTTTTAGGACACATCATTGCATCAATCTAAATCAGCTTGGTTGGCTTGAACTACCCAGCCTAATCCAGTATAACCAACTGATTATGGCCTATAAAATCCTCTATAATCCGGACAATACTCCTGCACTTAAAAATATTATCACCCCCTATAACAATCCTAGACTGCTTCGATCCTCTAACAAACTACTAATTCAGACTAGCAAAATTAATAACACAGCCGGTGATTCTCTCTTTGCAAACTCTGTAAGTAGATCCTGGAACTCTCTTCCAGCTGATATTACCTTACTTTCCACCTCAGGTCAATTTAAAACTAGACTCAAACAACATTTGTCACTTAACTGGCTATGTCAGTGTATCAAGCCTGGCTAACTCTCTCTAGAATGTGTAAAACTCTGTTAACCAGTTTACTGTGTAATTTAATTTAATCCTGACTTGTGCTCAGGATTAACTGTAACCTGTGGAACTTGTTTAACTTGCTTACTTATGTAATCTCTGTAAATAGTCTGTTTGTAATATGTAATGCTGGTATTATGTAACGCTGTATCTGCTTACCCTTGGAGCTTTTCTCCCCGGGCCTCCGCTGAAAATGGACATGCATCCAGTCAGACTATCCCAGTCAACAAATGTAAAATAAATAAATAAATAAATAAAATGTCACTCCACTACTCCACATTTTGAGGCAGTGATGGCTTTCAGTCTCCAGTGGTAGAATACCTTGCCAGCAGAGTATGCACAGGTCCTATTCTCATAACAGTGCAACATCCCTGTCACATGGGGCCTGTACTCCTGTCACTGCAACCCAGTACAGCAGTCATAGAT
The DNA here is from genome assembly GCF_019279795.1 of Protopterus annectens. NCBI lineage: Eukaryota > Metazoa > Chordata > Ceratodontiformes > Protopteridae > Protopterus > Protopterus annectens. The sequence continues at coordinate 1,972,900,649 of NC_056725.1, read as the reverse complement.
CATGACCATATAGTGGCATTTTCACACAGGTATGGTTTTGTAGTGCCATCCGTAGTGGAAGACATTGGAAGAGTACCCCTTGCCGCATAACACCGATCTCCTCCCAGGTTGTGATGTCATCCATGTGTCATTTTTTTTACTTTGACACCCGTGCAAAGGATAATGATTGTGACACATTGCAGCCTCCCTCCTTTGTGGTGCTATATGGAAATGACTTTTACACAGTATACTGCCCAGTATAGCCTTGGCTAACACAGCGTGCATCATGTTTATTTTTTTGGACACTGTAATATCACTTTGTGCTTATCAGGAGCTCACATAGCTGTACTAGATGCCTAAATGTCACTGTTTTGCTGACACATACCTATGTACAAGCATACATGCATACATATATACATACATACAAACATACATAGATAAATTCCAAATTTGTCTTCTATGAGTCACCATTTATGAAATAGTATATCTTTTTTTCTTTTTTTAACCATGTAGATAGATACCGTATTCTGCTTTTACCTAAAACTTTATTACTTGAAACAATAGTGTCTACTTATGATTTCCCACAGTTATACTAACTTCAATCTTCTGCTTTGTTGCTGTTCAAAATATTACTGTCGCTGTTATTTTGTGTACTCCATTCTTCAATTAATTTATTTCATTCTTATATTAATGTTCTCCCTAAATATTACTGATTGACATGTCCAGTAACACAGTGTAATCTAGATACACCCCAGGATTCACGAATCCTCCGTGTAAGAGTAAATAAGTCTTACTCGGAAACTGCAGTTGAACGGTATGATGTCAGTGTGCCATGCATATTCATGAGAGCATGCTGACTCTACTCCAAGTCTAACACGGACCGTGCAGGAAGGAAGGGGGCGTGTCTGACTGCCAAGCAGTGCAAAGGTCCATGCCCCTGCAAGTGTCTGAATGTGAAATGTTAACACACATGAGCGAGTCCGCCCAAATGTCTACATACTGAACACTACACTCCCTCACATTGGAAACCCCCAGTACAGCTATAAAATGTAAAAGTTTTATTTTTTTTATCATTCCCGATATAGCTGCCCATATTTGTGCATGTGTGCGTGGGTGTGGCCATTGCTTAGCCACAGTTAGCAATCCCTACATCGAAGAGCATAATAAGAAATGTTTATGCAAATTAAGCCAAATAGTGATAGTGTAGTGGTAGAGCCTTCGCACAAAGAGGAGGCATTCACGGTTTGAGTCCCACCACTCCCTTTTCTATTTCATGTTTAAATTAGTATATGAAATAATTCCTGACATATATGAATATAATTTTACTAATATGCATTGAAATGGCCTATGTATCAGTGAACAAAATGTATATATAAATAAATATAAGAAGTATCCTGACATATAATTGCCCGTAGCTAAGCAGCGCTTTACCTAGCGCAATATAGTTGCCCATAGCTAAGCATCGCTTTACCCAGCTCAATATAGTTGCTCATAGCTAAGCAGTGCTTTACCTAGTGCAATAGGTTTGTGAGGAGCTGCGCAGAGCACCATAGGGCAATGTGGGGCAACGTGGAGCAAAGTCACCTAAACACAGCCACACCCCCTAGCCTGTCTGGACAGTAGTAAAATAAAAGGCAATGAAAAGTTTCGAACCTGGGACACTGTGCACCTTAATCAAAGTACTGAACCACTAAGCCATAACAGGTTAGGATAAATATGCAGTGTTAACATACATATACTTATAAATGGAAGATTAACCATTGCTAAGCATGTCTGCAGTCAGCTGAGAAATTTCAAACATGGCCAATCACAAAAAGTGTGGGAAATGCGGCATATTTAAGCTCCATAGGTGGGAATACTCACCATAACCGATTGTAGCTCCCATTTATTTATTTTATTTATTTTACATTTGTTAACCGGGGGTGTCTGACTGAGCCACAAATGCCCTTTTTCTGCAGAGGCCCGGGGAGAAGAGCTCCACAAAGAAAAATTACAGAAACACTTAGTTATTATTTGGAGTCAGAATGTCTGGTGCTGGAGAGGGTAGTCGCTTTTGAGCGCAATGCTGGGGCATCGAAGAGTCAAAATACATGGTTTGGCTCCTTGTCTACCATCATGAGTCAAGACTCCTGCAGGGCCAGTTCCAAGGGACGGAGTACAAAGCAGAGGCTTGGAACTGGTTAGCTCAGGATCTCACCACGGCCACAGGCATCCCTTGGACTGGTGAGCAGGTCCGTCACCACCATGCAGACCTGAAGAGACAGAAGCAGGACCTACTGAACCAATGGATCCAGCAGGCCCGTGACATGCAAGATGCCCCACTACTGAGTAGGTAGCCATGAAATGAAGTATGTTAGACATGCTAATTTAGTCTATATAATGGATAGGTATGTCTCAATATCCCTTCATTTACTTCACAGCTGCAGGTGTTCATGCTGCGAATCAGCAAGCCTATGCAGATAGGCTGCTAAGGCTGCACCACCAGGCAGGTTTGTAATTATTCTGCATCTATTGTTATATAAAATAGCTGAGAGAGCCTGAAAAAAAGTGTTGTAGCCCAATAATAAAGCCATAAAATGCCCTGAATAATTTCTCTGCATGTACTGTTATATAAAATAAGTCTGAGAGCCAGAAAAAGAGTGTAGTAACCCATTAATAAAGGTAAAATAAGTCCTGAATAATATGTCTGCATGTACTGTTATATTACATAAGTGAGCGAGCCTGAAAAAGAGTGTTGTAACCTATTAATAAAGGTATAATACATCTTGAATAAGTCTTCTGTATGCACTGTAATATCAAATAAATGTGAGAGATCCTGTAGAAAAGTGTGTAATGTAATTAATAAAGGTATAATACTTGGAGTGTGTATGTGTCATTTACTTTGAAATGTTGTTGTACCCTTGCATTTTATAAATAGTGCTGTTGTATTAAGTGCTGTCAACCCACAGTTGGGCAGTCCCATATAAAGTGGATGAAGGAAGTGTCAGTAGTTGTGAAGCATATATATAGTCCTCAACAGTTGATAATTGGCTGGCATGCATAGGGAAATCTGGCACATGAATAGCTTGTTAATGTGTACCCCAGAAATGTGAGTGTGCTACACGAAATGTAGGTTTCTGTAGAAATGTAACAGAAAATGTCACATGAACACATCCAGATATGTAGATATATAAATATACATAAAATATATAAGTATGTAGCAATAACATCTGCATCTTGGACAGTTAGTATGTCAGATATAGGTCAGGTATATAATTAACTAGCCAAACCCATTACACAACCTAATGCACGTTGCCAAGTGTAATAATACATGTAGGGGATATACACCTGCAGTCAATAGGAATGTAGTGTAGACTAAAAGTACTTATAAGATGTTAATATAGGTATCTTTTTACACCCTACTGTATGTGCATAAACAATGCAATTCCACACCTCAATGGGTATGTCTAATCTGAGAACATTTGTTGGGACATATGTCCTATTGTTCTATAAATGAACTTTGATGCATGTGCCCTGTTCGAACACCCCAATCTTAGTGGCCTGTTGCCACCAATCATCCTGCATGCTGTTGGAATGTCCACTGTCGTTCAATATATGCATGTGTTATGCTTGCTGTTCAACTGTTGGAACACTGGTGTGTTGGGTTAATGGGAATATTACTGCATGCTGTTACAACTAAATTGGAATGCAGTTGTCTATGTTGTAATTAAACACACCTAAACACAGAATGTATGGGAAGGCTGGTCCCAGCGGACTCATCTGTCCCTCCTCAGCTGGCGATTGCACCTGGCACCAGCAGATCTGGTGCCCAGCCTGGGCTCCCCTCCTCCGTTGGTCCTGTGCCACCTTTGGGTGGAAGCACTGCAGGGGATGGGGCTCATTCCCCCTGTGCAAGCGTGGGTGGGGAAGGCCCACCTGTCACCTTCCGAAGGGTCCGGGCTGTGGTGCGTAGGGAGATGCAGCATTCAGTCACTGATCCCCTATGCTAGCTCGAGGCGAGAGTGGCGTGACTCACGGGAGAGCCTGCCCCTCCTACGCAACCCCCAGCACAGCCACCCTCGGGGCTGTGAAGGTGCTGTGGTGACTGCCCATGGGTAGGGATCTCAGTTCCACTGTTACCATCTGTGGGCTCATGGGCTTGCGATTTCCAAATATCCGTCCCCGTCAATTGTGTACATCCACCCCATGTGTCATATTCCGCCCCTGTATGCTTCTTGTTTGTCTTGTCTGTTTACCACCCCAACCTACCTCCCCAAATATACCTACTTCTACTACCTCACTTTCCACTCTCACCTGAAAAAAAAAAAAAGGACAAGCTGTTCCCACAAAAACATTATGCCCCATACATAGCTGCCCATTTTGCACACATGTCCGCTGGACATGTAAACTGATAATTATAATTGGCAGTACAACATACTCTGTCTTCAACCCCTCTCTCAGGAGTGGAAGGTTTCAAATTTCACTCCAAATTTCTAACATATGCACAGCTGTTGCTGGTAAAGAAATGGGCAGGTATGGACCTTCCCTACACCCATCCTGCACATCCTGAGCTGGTTTTCCTACTGTCTTTCCCTCTTTGTGCTCCCTTTTTCACCACTTTCCTATCTCCCCATTTTCTTTTCTTTCAAAGAAATTAGCAATGGGGTTAGTGGGAGTAAGCACTTTTAAGAAGTAGTAAGCGGGTTTGCCTGAGTGTGCACATGTGTGCGCTTAGCTATGTATTGCTAAGCATTGTGCAAACCCACGCAAACCCGCTTACAACTGCTTAAAAGTGCCTTAGTCACTCTATATGTCAGGGCTCTTGTTCTGCTCAGCAGCAAAATAAAACACCTCTGTCAGTCTCGAATCCTAGACCTTGGACACAGTAGACTGCATGAAGTACCGCTAAGCCACAGCAGATATACAATAACTTGGTGCTGAAATAAATATATCATGCATTACAATGATTGAATGTAAAGGAAAAATAGGAAGGCCATAACACAAAGCTTCTTCTGTGGATCTTTACCAGCAATTGTTGTGGAATTGCACTACATGAGTGTGATAAGAGAAGCAGCCATTCTAGCAGCAAATAATGTTACAGAGGCACTTTACAACCCCCACACAGTATCATAGCAGGACAAACACTGGCATATCTGATTAGGGCAGAGGCCATACTTCCTAACTGTGACAACTTTTCAGGAATGTCCCTGATTGGGAAACATATTGTAGCTGTGTCCCTCTGAATCCCTCTGAAAAGTACTGACATCAGTCAGAAAGGTGGGGTATTACACAATGAATACTGACAATAATAACAGTAGACACCGCTTGTATGTCAGAAAAGGTGTACTAATCCATATGCACTGCTTCAATCAAGTCTACACTTACTGTCTGTATTATGTGTAAGGTGTCCCTCACTTTTAACTACCTATCCCTGACTCCATGCAAAGATGTATCTGAGTGTTTCACTGGCCTGGAAGAGGCACACACACACAGGCATATCAGCTATACTGCTGTTACACACCCTGCAAATAGCTTTTGTAGGACTTCCACAACCATACCATTATGTAGGAGTACAACACAGAAATACCAAAGGATGTAGACATGTACTGGGAGCAACTGACTGTAACAATGCCATTTGTACAAGTGCTGAAAACACCTGTGGCTTGCACAGACAAAGAATAACAGTGTAACATCTGGCTACCACCTGGATAGGTTCACAGTTGGGAACTATGCAGACAGACCACCTGCCTTGATAAACTAACAGGTACACACCAATCTTTTAAGTCCAGTAAGATAACATTCACACAATAATACATAATGATCTCTGTATGTCTGCATCCCCCCCAGTAAAAATATACTTGTGTGTTTAGGGTCTACCAAGGATGTAGGTAGGCATACTCAGTACTGGAATTGTCCAGTATACCTGAGAATCCTGTGCCAATGTCAACAATAAAAAACACAAACCCTGCAGAAGTGAGTACATCAATATTCACGGTATAACAGTTCACAAACAGTCCATGTGCCAAAAGATTACTTCTCAATAACTACTTTTGTATGGTGGTTAATTATATGAGTTGAAAGGAAACTACATACTCACATATATCTTGTGTAAGCATTTGTAGGGGTGAGTTAAACTCTACACTTATAGCCCTGTACTGGAAGTGGCAACAGCCAGGTCTGAGTACATCTACATCACTGTCTACACCTCTAGCTTCAGATATAAGAAGTATACCAACCTTCTGACTTATACAACAGTGTCCACAGCAAAGAAGCATGGGCCCCACTCTGGCAATCTGAAAGGGCTATGCCTACATACCTTAGCAATTTATAGCATTGGGTTGCTACGACAGTGAGCACTGCAATTACCACACAGCAGGCTGTATGTATTTACCAAATGCTGGGCACCAATTGGTGCAGAGGGCATCACATGCACATGTGCAGAAACCTATAAAAGCAGACTGTACTTGCTATCCCCACATGCAATCATTACATTGCATGTGTTATACACTAGAGAACTCCTAGAGAGTATTGAAAGAAAATTATTGCTTGATAACAAAATATTTAATAAAGTAAATAAAACGTAATTACTAAGAAAATAAAATAATTAAGAAAAAAGTATACTTAATTAATAACCAAAAATAACAATTAAGTAAAAAATCACTTTACTTGATTAATAAAAAAATAGTGAAAGCATACACAGACAGACCTGAAAGTGACAAACAGGTATGTAACAGATATGTAGTTACCGGCAAGTAGTAGGTGTTTATGAAGAGTACTGTGCATACTCTGAAACATGCATATGTGGCAGCAGTAGGTATGTATGCACTGATGCTATGCATAACTACTGTCATGGAGGAAGTAGTGTGTAGCTGTGTACAGTGGGACATAACTGTGACATATGTAGCTCAGCATTAAATGTCAAACATCTGATCATGTTATCTATGTTCTGTACAGTACTGTGTATAATGGCAGTTTGGGGGAGTAGTGCCAACACCTATAGAAACTTGGATGTGACAGAGTAAGACATGCATGATAGTCATATAATGTGTAGCTTAGCATTGGCAACTGCTGTACCAGGCTAGTATAGTAATGTAGCATTTGCAGCAATATATACTCCCTGTAATATTACTGTATGCACATGTAACAACTGTTCATGTTGCAGCAAGGCCCAACAGGTCATCCTTGAGGTGTACAGACTTACAACAGTGTGGACCTTGTGTGTGTATGGCACACACATATGGAGGGATATATATGCGTCCAATATATTAGCATCTTAACATGTGCATAGAGCAAGGGACATACTGCAACTTTTTGTGATGGGTGGACATATATATGTTGGTGCAGGTTGTTATGTGCATATTGTTATGTAGGTTGTAGTGTGTGTCAAACATGACAGCATACAATGTTGGCATATGACTTGGTGTTTAAACACTGTGGGTATGATTTGTTAGATTTTTAGTCTTCCAAACAAGGGGTCCTGCTAAAGATACATGTGCTGAGAATACCTTCAATGCATTCTGCACAAGACTGTGCAGTATTATTACATAACTGTATCCCTCTCAACCTTTGCATAATTGATATTCCCACCATGAAAGGTGGACTGTATATGTGCCAATATGTATATCTATATGTACAACAATGGATGTTTATATTTACGCTCAAGCTCAATGTTGTAAAAGTATTGCCATCCCTTTTGTTAAAAACCCTGTACCCATGAACTACCACATAGCTGGTAGTGTACTCAACACCAAAAGTGTGGTAAGAGACCACGGGACACAGGCGGACAGTAGTGTCCCTTTTGATTATCAAAGTGCCACACTAATCATGTAAACTGTGTACGGTCCACATGTCATCAGAAAAGGTGTGTCATCCATGGAAAAAGAGGTCAGTGTTCCACTCTACTCATCAGTTATAAAACCCATCATAGAGTACAATGGCCCTTTTGGTATGTACCTCAGAAGACATCTACAGCAACTGTAGACACCAGACACATACCTCAGAAAGAGTATTACCAGACTCAAACAGATGCCCTATGCAGACTGTCTTACAAAATCACAGCTACACTGTGTTGCATACCGCCTACCCAGAGGCAACCTCTGCCTAACATACAAAGCTATGCCAAACCCACAGGTGTTGGACATGCTCCATATAAACAGACTAAATTCCATACAAGCTACACACTGTACTGATCTAAACCTTGTAACATCAAAAAGCAGAACATGCTGGAGTGGTACATTCTCATCTCAGACACGTCCCATACTCTGGAACTAACTACCTATCAATAGCAAATAAAGGTCCTCATTAGCAGTTGTCATGAATAATCATAATGATTGGATGTGAGATAGGAAATAAAACCCGGGAATCACCTCTGTGACTCTGCATGACAGGGGCACATGAACTTAAATTACATGGGTGTTGAAGGCCAGGGTACCATATGGCTAGGCTTCCATAGGCCCTATGGCTAATAGTATATTAGCTACCTAGGACACGATACACGCACGCATGTACTTGTTGCATTACTTGCTATGTGAGGTTCACTGAGTGTGATGGTGAATGTGTAGGTGAATGTGTCAAAGTTGTGCATATGTGTGATAGCCTAGTGGGAAACTGTTTATATCATGGTATGTAGTGTTGTATCTCTGATCCCAGAGAAAGATATGTATGCTATTGTTAGGCAGGAAAAGCATTATGGCATACGGTGTGACGTAGTCCCATGGTGTTGACTGGAGTGTGCCATTGTAGGCTAAAGCAGTACATGTATGCTTATTGATTGTTAACACTAGTGAATACAAATCCCGTATGAACTGTAGTACTACCTAACGCTGTAGGCCTAAACAGCACAGTATGGTGTATATCCACATTGCTTGGAAACACTGTTTTGTTTGTTACCTGTAGTCCTCACACATTACATACCTCAGGCATAAGGTTTTGTAAGTGCTGACACACAGTAATGTATGGTACACAGGTAAAACACATCTGGGTTGCCATACCTTTGTGTCTTGTAGGTATGTCTGATGTGTGTGTGGGTATGCCTCTAACATGGCCTCGGTCGTATGTGTGTCACTGAATGTACGTGCATATCTAGCAACATGTATAGTGTAGTACAGCAGTATGCCACCTATATTGATGAATGTGCACATATGTTACTTAGGGGTTTGCTATCAACAGGTAGCATGGTGTACTGGTAGTACTGTAACTGTACTTTACATTCATTTCAATGGATGACATATGTGTGTATGCATTAGCTTCATATATACATCCTGTGGCTAGGTTGTGCATTGTGTCACATACAGTGTGCCATGTACTGTTGTATAGTCTTACATACTGCTTTATCTTTGTTGCTGTGCAGAACATGGTTTAAGATATAGAACGTGCTAGGCACTGTCAAGCAGTTGTGGGCTGAGCACTGATATGTGATATTAAAAGTGTGTATCTTCTGACAGCCAATGGGTTGCTGTACATGGCATTTCATTGATATCTGTACTTTAGAATGTTAAGTGTGCCACATGACTTGTTCAAAATTATTGTTTTATTGTCTTCCAGGGACATGTCTCACCATAGAAACCCTGAGTATTCCCCTGAAGAAGAAGACATAATTATATCCACCCTAGTACAACATCACACTCTGCTGTTCTCCAGAACTAGCCAGGACCAGCATGAGTGCATTGCACTGTGGCAAGATGTTGTCCGTTGGATTAATGACGTAGGCATGTATAACCGGACCTATGAGCAGGTACGCCATCACTGCAATGATTTAATTAGACATGTCCGGCAGCATGCCTCAGATGTCCGCAGACAAAAGATTGCCACAGGAGGTGGTGCAGCATTACATCCGCTTCTCACCAGAGTGGAGGAGCTGCTCCTCAGCGTGGTGGCTCCTGGCCAACCACTACAACAGACATTTGTCATCATGGAGGCCGGAGTCACCCAGGAAGTTGACTCAGAGCGTGCAGGTAACATGGCATATCTGTAGACTACTGCTAGCTGAATTGTTAGGACATGCATATGTCAGATGTGTACTGTGTATTTAGAAGATGTGGAGCCTGGTGTTGTGCAATACTGATAATTTGGCACATAATCTGTATGCCTGTGACTGTCAACCGTTGTACTACTGTAAAGTTGCAAACTCACAGCAGCAATGCCATAGTTGTTGACACTGACAAACTGTCTCATATCCTTGTAGGTCCCTCTGGTGTGACAGCAAGACAGCAGACCCATGCTGGTGAGTGTTCTACATTTAATATAGCAAATAACGTGCATGTCATAGGTGAATTATAGGCCATATACACATGTAAAACACCTACACATAATGCATGCTGTGCATGTTTTCTGTGGGACTATGCACATCCCAGTACCATGAGTAGCTGCCTCAAACACATGCAATACACAGAGCATCCCAAACAATTGTGGTACACTGTAGTGGACATTGTATAGGCAGAGTCAATACACGTGCGCACAACATACACCACTGTGTCATATGCAGTGCGTGTTCATATGATACACATGGCGTATTTAGACACCTGCTGTAAGGTCAGACTCCAGTATCCCAAATGTCATCCACACAGCACACATAGTATACCTGAGGGGTAGAAGCCTATAAAGGGGTGGTGCAACACTATACAACACACAACACATTCATGTTAGGCATTGCTCCCTATTGAACACCTTACATACCCATGTAACAACTGCCTGTGAAATAGTTAATGTAGCCACAGTGCTGCAGTTCAGGTACAGCAAGATAGTTGCCAGTGTGGCACACATTAGTGGCCTTGAGCGACCACATGATGCTGACTGATGATGGCACATGGTACTACACTACATTCAGTTACAGTAACTACAGTACTACAAATAGCATTCATTTCTATACACCTGAAGGTTGTGTGCATCCAGCCATGGTATGTATACCTGTGAGTGATGGTGCTGAGGACATTGGAAAGCATTTAATAGTTACACAGCAATGTTGTGTCCATGTACACATTCTGTTCCAGAGTGAGGCTAATCACTGAACATCACACATGCATCAAAGACATGTATACTGTTATTAACAAGGACTCTCTACACTTGCACTGCATGCTGTTGAGCAACACACATCCTGCATGCTGACACGTGTGATAGGACTCTTTGGCGTCTGATACTGTACTCCACCATCAACCACTAATTAGTATGTTCTGGATTGCTGTTGGTGTGTGTGTGTGTGTGTGTGTGTGTGTGTGTGTGTGTGTGTGTGTGTGTGTGTGTGTGTGTCTACTTTAGTGAGTAGTGTATGTGTGTTCATGTGTTCATGTGTGCATGTGTTCATGTATGCATGTGTGCATGTGTGCATGTGTTCACGTGTGCATATGTGCATGTGTGCATGTGTTCACGTGTTCACATGTATGTGTGTATGTGTGCATGTGTTCATGTGGGCATGTGTTCACGTGTCCACGTGTGCATGTGTGCATGTGTGCATGTGTTCACATCCTCACGTGTGCATGTGTGCATGTGTGCATGTGCTCATGTGTTCACGTGTTCTTGTGTTCATGTGTGCATGTGTGCATGTGTTCACATGTTCACATGTTCATGTGTGCATGTGTGCATGTGTCCACGTGTTCATGTGTGCATGAGTGCTAACATCATGTATAGATTGTAAAGTGTGTTTCCTGTCTTCCTCTCACAGGTGCTGATGTTGGGTTGGTTGAGTGCAGCAGGGAACCTGAAGTCACTGCCATGAATAGTGGAAATGATGATACATGCGTTGTGGCACAGGCAGGTTTGACAGGGTCTGTCGTTGGACTGCTAATCGACAGTACACAGCTTTCCACCCCATCTATGTGCATATTCACACTGCAAATACATCCCTCATCACCAATGGCCTTAGCTGAAGGACAGCATACAGTAGGCATTGACCAGGATAGTGTGGTATCTATGACACATGCATCCCCTCACAACAGCCATACCCAGATTTGTGGAATGGTACCCCATAGGCAGATGTCCAGGGGTTCTCATGGGAGCACTGCTGGTCATAATGCCCAAAGTTCCAAGGGACGGGGGGGGGGTAAAACCCAGAGGCTTGGGGGGAACTGGTTTGGGGGCCTTAAAATGAATTTTTTACCATTTTCCCCCCACAGGCATCCCTTGGACTGGTGAGCAGGTCCGTCACCACCATGCAGACCTGAAGAGACAAAGCAGGACCTACTGAACCAATGGATCCGGGAGGCCCGTGACATCCGAGATGCCCCACTTCTGAGTAGGTAGCCAGGGAATGAAGTATTAGACATGCTAATTTAGTCTATATAATGGATAGGTATGTCTCAATATCCCTTCATTTACTTCACAGCTGCAGGTTTTCATGCTGCGAATCAGCAAGCCTATGCAGATAGGCTGCTAAGGCTGCACCACCAGGCAGGTTGTAATTTTTTGCATTATTGTTATATAAAATAGTGAGAGAGCCTAAAAAAAAGTGTTGTAGCCCAATAATAAAGCCATAAAATCCCCTGAATAATTTCTGCATGTACTGTTATATAAAATAAGTCGAGAGCCAGAAAAGAGTGTAGTAACCCATTAACAAGGTAAAATAAGTCCTGAATAATATGTCTGCATGTACTGTTATGTTACATAGGTAGGCGAGCCTGAAAAAGAGTGTTGTAACCCTATTAATAAGGTATAAGCCATCTTGAACCAAGTCTTCTGTATGCACTGTAATATCAAATAAATGAGAGATCCTGTAGAAAAGTCTGTATTAATTAATAAAGGTATAATACTTGGGTGTGTGTGTGTCATTTACTTTGAAATATTTGTTGTACCCACTTGCATTTTATAAATAGTGCTGTTGGCAATTAAGATTTTGTCAACCCCACGGTTCGGGCAGTCCCATATAAAGTGGATGAAGGAAGTGTCAGTGGTTGGCCAAAACATGTATATAGTCTCAACAGTTGATGAATTGGCTGGCATGCATGAAATCTGACACATACAAGATGAAAGCTTGTTATTAATGTGCCCCAAATGTGGAGTATTAGCATACATGTGAGAATGTAGCAGGTTCTGCTGTAAATATGAAAATGTCACGCAGACGTCAGATATGTAAATGTATAAATATACGCCAAAATATATATAGAGTATGTATATGCATCTGCATCTTGGACAGTTAGTATATCCAGATATAGGTCAGGTATATAGTTAACTAATGAACCCATTTACACAACCCTAATGCACGTTGTAGTCGTAATAATACATGTAGGGGATATGCATACCGGTCAATAGGAATGTAGTATGAATTAAAAGTACTTATAAGATGCTAATATAGTGTCTTTTACCTACTGTGTGTGCATAAACTCAATGCAATTCCACACCTCAATGGGTATGTGTCTAATCTGCAGAACATTTGTTGGGACATATGTCCTATTGTTCTATAAATGAACTTTGATGCATGTGCCTGTTGAACCACCCAATCTTGGTGGCCTGTTGCCACCAGCAATCATCCCTGGCTGTTGGAATGTCCACTGTCGTTCCAATATATGCATGTTATGCTTTTGTTCAACTGTTGGAACATACTGGTGTGTTGGGTTAATAGAACAATACTGCATGCTGTTACAACTAAATTGGAATGCGGTTGTCTATGTTGTAATTCGCCACTAAAACACACAGGAGATGTATGGGAAAACAAGGGTCCCGTGAGGACTCATCCATCCTCCCTCAGCTCAGGTGCACCAACAGCAGATCTGAGTGCCCAGCCTGAAACTCCCCTCCTCCGTTGGTCCTCCTTGCCACCTTTGGGTGGAAGCACTGCAGGGACTCATTCCCCTGTGCTGGCGTGGAGCAGGGAAGCCACCACTGTCACCTTCGAAGGAGTCCGGGCTGTGGTGCGTGAGGGAGTGCAGCATTCAGTCACTGATCCCCGCCACTGGCTCGAGGGCGAGAGAGGTGGTGACTCACGGGAGCCTGCCCTCATGACTAGCACAGCCACCCTCAGGCTGTGAAGGTGCTGTGACTGCCCATGGGTAGGGATCTCAGTTCCACTATTCATCTGTGGGCTCATGAACACCCGATTTCCAAATATCCGTCCCGTCAATTGTGTACATCCACCCCATGTGTCATATTCGCCCTGTACTGCCTTCTTGTTTGTCTTGTCTGTTTACCACCCAACCTACCTCCCCAAATATACCTACTCCTACTACCTCTTTCCCACTCTATCACCTGAAAAAAAAAAAAAAAAGGACAAAACTGTTCCCACAAAAGCTTATTATACCCCCAATACATAGCTGCCCATTTTGCACATGTCCGGCTGGACATGTAAACTGATAATGCAATTAGCAGTACAACATACTCTGTCTTCAACCCCTCTCTCCAGGGGTGGGGAGGTTTCCAAATTTCCTCAAATTTCTAACATATGCACAGCTGTTGCTGGTAAAAGTAAACTTAAAGGTATGGACTGGCCCCTACACACCCTCCTGCACATCTCTGAGCTGGTTTTCTACTGCTTTCCCTCTTTGGCGCTCCCCTTACTGCCCACTTTCCCTATCTCCCATTTTCTTTTCTTTCAAGCCATTAGCAATAGGGTTGGTAGAGATAAGCACTTTTAAAACATTAATGGCGGGTTTGCTGGTGCTGTGTGCGGCAAGCTGTGTGCTAAGCATTATTGCAAACTCGCAAACCATACAACTGCTTAAAGTGCCTTAGTCACTCTATATGTCGGGGCCCATTCTGCTCAGCAACAAAATAACCTCTAATCAGTCTCGCGATCTAGACCTTGGACACAGTAGACTGCATAGTACCGCTAAGCCACAGCAGATATACAATAACTTGGTGCTTTTGAAATAAATATATCATGCATTACAATGATTAGATAAAAGGAAAATAGGGAAGAGGCCATAACACAAAAGCTTCTTCTGTGGATCTTTGCCAACAATTGTTGTTGGAATTGCACCCTACATGGTGTGATAAGAGGAGGCAGCCATTCCTGGCAATAAATAATGTTGAAGACACTTTACAACCCACACAGTATCATAGCAGGACAAACACAGCATATCTGATTGGGGCAGAGGCCATAGCACCCTGCTGTGACAACTTTTCGGAATGTCCCTGATTGGGAAACATGTAGCTGTGTCCTCTGAGTCACCTCTGAAAAATGCGACATCAGTCAGAAAGGATTGGGAGTATTACACAATGAATACTGACAATAATAACAGTAGACACCAACGTATGTCAGAAGGGTGTACTAATCCATATGCTGCTTCAATCAGGTCTACACTTACTGTCTGTGTGTTAACAATGAGGTGTCCTCACTTTAACTACACCTAATCCTGACTCCAGCCACAAGGAGTATCTGGTGTTTCACTGGCCTGGAAGGCACACACACACAGGCTTATATCAGCCTATACTGCTGTTACACACCACCACCAAATAGCTTTTGTAGAGACTTCCACAACCATACCATTATGTAGGAGTACAACTTTGAAATACCAAAGGATGTAGACATGTGCTGGGAGGCAACTGGCTGCAGCGCATTTTAGCCTGCAAGTGCTGAAAACACCTGGCTTGCACAGACAAAAGAATAACAGTGTAACATCTGGCTACCACCTGGATGGGTTCTGATTGGGAACTATGCAGACAGACCACCTGCCCTTGATAAACTGAGTACACACCAATCTTTTAAAGTCCGGTAAGATAACATTCACAATAATACGCAACCGGTCTGTGTGTCTGCATCCCCCCAATGCAAACTCTGCCTTGCTGGGGTCTACCAAGGATGTGGTAGGCATACTCAATGCTAGGTTGTCCAGTAGTACCCCTGAGAATCACAATACCAATGTCAACAATAAAAACCACAAACCCTGAAGTGGTATCATCTTCATTATAACCAGTTCTGAAACAGTCCATGTGCCAAAGATTACTTCACCAGCGCTTCTTTTTATGCGCGGTGAACATTATATATATGAGTTGAAAGGAACTACATACTCACATATATCTTGTGTAAGCATTTGTAGGGGTGAGTTCAAACTCTTGCTTATAACCCTGTACTAGGTGGCAACAATGATCTGAGTACATCTACATCACTATCTACTATTTAGATGTAGAAGTAACCCAGCCTTCCTGACTTATACAGTGTGCAGCTAAAAACTGTGGAGACCCTCACGCGTGTCAGGCTACTTGCACCATAACATTTGTGGTTTAAACAGGCACTGCAGTACACAGCAGGCTGTATCTCTTTCAGTGCTGACTTGATGGTGCAGGTATCATATATATTGCCTGGGTATTAGAAAGATGTATTCAATCATGACAAACTCAATAAACGTATTCTTAAATAAATATTCCAGAAAAATATGCCGTTAATAAGCAAAAATAACAATTAAATCCTTTCAGTTAACAAAATAGTGACATACAGACCTGATGGACTGATTATCAGATATCGTTATATATGTGGGTTCGAAACGGTGTAATCAGGCCAAATATAGTAGTCCATATAATATGTGACAACATTGGCAACTCACTGCGCAGGCTAGTATAGTAATGTAGCATTGGCTATATCTCCCTGTGGCATGCTAACAACTGTTCATGTTGCGTAAAGGTAACAGATCATCGCCAGCCTGGGCTGCTAGTGTGGACCTTGTGTATGTGTATTTTACACATATGGAGAATATCTCATCCATTCTTAACGCTATGCATAGAGCAAAAGATTGCAACTTTGTGATGCGTTGGACCTTATATATGTTGGTGCAGGTTGTTATGCATGTGTACGTAGAGTTGTAGTGTGTCAAACATGACCTTTAATGGCTGGCACCTGACTTGGTGTTTTTAAACACTATGGGTATGATTGTTAATTTTTAGTCTTCAAACAAGGGGTCCTCTTCAGATATATGCTGAGAATACCGTATTCTGCTGAGACCCTGGCCTGCAATGTTATGCCTTGCACTGGTGAGTATTGCCTTCGAAGGGTGGACTGTATATATACTAATATATCTAGTGTACAACAATGGATGTTTTATATTTAAACTCAGCTCAATGTTGTAAAATGTTACCATCCCTTTTATTTAAACCCTGTGCCTGAGACTGCACAAACTGGTAAGTGCTCAGCACAAGTGTAGTGAGACCCACAGGACCTGGCGGACAGTGGTGTCACTTTGATTTATCAAAGTGCCACACTAATCATGTAAACTATTCTGGTCCACTTCTTCATCAGAAGGAACAACTGTCCATGGAAAAGTTCAGTGTTCCACTCTACTCATCGTTTTAAATAGCTGAAATTTGTGGCCCTTTTTAGGTACTAACCTCGAAAGACATCTACAACCGCTGTGGACGCAGACTGTACCTGGAGAGAGAGTATTACCAGACTCAAACAGATGCTATGCAGACTGTGCACAGAATCACCAGCCCTTTTTGCCTTTGCGCCGCTTCTGAGGGCGACCTCACTGCCTTAAGCTATGCAAACCCCAGGTGTTGGACATACTCATATAAATGAACTAAATTCATACAAAATACACTGTACAGTCTAAACCTTGTAACATCAAAAGCCAGAACATGCTGGAGTGGTACATTCTCATCTCAGACCGTCCCTTGCTCTGGAACTAACTACCTATCAATAGCAAATAAAGGTCCTCATTAGCAGTTGTCGCGAATAATCATAATGATTGGATGTGAGATAGGAAATAAAACCAGGAATCACACCTCTGTGACTCTCTACTGCGAGCAGGGGCACATGAACTTAAATTACATGGGTGTTGAGGCCAGGGTACCATATGGCTGAGCTTCCAGGCCTATGGCTAATAGTATATTAGCTACCTGGGACCTGATCTGCACTGTTGCATTACTTGCTATGTGAGGAGTTCACTGAGGTGTGATGGTGAATGTGTATGGGTGAATGTGTCAAAGTTGTGCCTTATGTGTGATAGCCTAGTGGAAACTGTTTATATCGCCGGTATGTAGTGTTGTATCTGATCCCAGAAGATAATGTATGCTATTGTTAGGCGGAAAACCTTTATAATACGGTGTGGCCAGTAGTCCCTTGGTGTTGACTGGGTGTGTGTGTGCAGTGTAGGCTAAAGCAGTACATGTATACTTATTGATTGTTAACACTAGTGAATACAATCCGTATGAACTATGTAATACTAGCTGTAAATTCAGCACAGTATAGTTATGCTCTCACTTGCACTTGACACTGTTTTGTTTGTTACCTGTGGTCTCACACATTACATACCTCAGGCATAAGGTTTTGTAAATTATGACACACAGTAATGTATGGTACACAGGTGAAACACATCACCAGGTTGCCGCCACCTTGCATGTCTTGTGGGTATGTCTGAGTATTGCGTGTGGGTATGCCTCTAACATGGCCTCAGTCGTATGTGTGTCCGCACAGATATGCGTGCATATCAACATGTATAGTGTGAGTACAGCAGTATACCACCTATGTTGATGAATGTGCACATGTGTTACTTAGGGTTTTGCTATCAACGGGTAGCATGGTGTGCTAGTAGTACTGTAACTGTACTTTTACATTCATTTCAATGGATGACATATGTGTGTGTCGTGCTTCATATACACATCCTGTGGCTAGGTTGTGCATTGTGTCGCCTGATGTGCCATGCTGTTGTAGTCTTACATACTGCTTTATCTTACATTTATTGCAGGTATGGTTTAAGATAACGTGCTAGGCACTGTCAAGCAGTTGTGGGCTGAGCACTTTGATATGATATTTAAGAAGTGTGTGTCTTCCTGACAGCCATGGTTTGCTGTACATGGCATTTCATTGATATCTGTACTTTAGAATGTTAAGTGTGCGCAGCTTGTTCAAAAGTATTGTGCTGTTGTCTTCCGGGACATGTCTGCCGAAGCCACAAGTATTCCCTGAAGGAAAGGCTGTAATTGCATATCCACCTAGTACAACATCACACCTCCTGTTCTCCAGAACTAGCCGGGACCAGCATGATGCATTGCACTGTGCTTAGAATGTTGTCGTTGGATTAATAGCGTGAGCATAGCGGACCCTACCGTGACAGATGCGCCGCATCGCCACAATGATTTTAATTGAACCCGCTTCTAGGCGTACTCTCAGATCGCGGACAGATTGCCACAGGAGGTGGTGCAGCATTATCAACTTCTCACCAGGTGGAGGGCGCGCGCCCTCGCGTGGTGGCTCCTGGCCAACTCACAACGTTGTCATCGCTGGAGGCGAGATCGCGGTTGACTCAGGCGATGCAGGCAACATAGCATATCTGCCAGACTACTGCTAGCGCCGGGTTGAATATTCCATCATCCAGATGTGTGCCTTAATATTTAAGAGATGTGGGGCCAGGAATTGACATGCAATACTGATAATTTGGCACATAATCTGTGCCTGTGACATTTCATCCTTGGATTGTACTACTGTAAAGGTTACCAGGCTCATAGCAATGCCATAGTTGTTGACATGACAAACATCTCATATCGTATGCGATCCCCTCTGGTGTGACAGCAGACAGCAGACCCGGCACTGGTGGTGTTCTACATTTAATATATGACAACAGTGCATGTCATGGGTGAATTATAGGCCATATACACTGTAAAACTTACCTACACATAATGCATGTAATGCATGTTTTCTACTGTGGGACTATGCATCCCATTACACCATGATGCTGCCTCAAACACATGCAATACACAGAGCATCCCAAACAATTGTGGTACTGTAGTGGACATTGTATGAGCAGGAGTCAATACCGTCACTTTACAACATACACCACTGTGTCATATACGTCTTGCACATTATGATACACATAGGCGTGTTGGGCGCCTGCACCAGGTCGGACTCCAGTATCCCAATGTCATCACACCTTTTTATGGTATACCCTGAGGGTAAAGCCTATAAAAGGGGTGGGTGCAACACTATACAACACATATTTACATTCATGTTAGGCATTGCTCTATTGAACTATACATACCCGTATGTAACAACTGCCTGTAAAGAATAGTTAATGCAACCACAGTGCTGCAGTTCAGGTACAGCAAGATAGTTGCCAGTGCGCGCACATTGGCGCCAGCGACCACACATGATGCTGACTGATGATGGCACGCTGGTACTACACTACATTCAGTTACAGTAACTACGGTACTACAAATGGCATTCGTTTCTATACACCTGAAGGTTTAGCGTGCATCAGCCATGGTATGTATACCTGTGAGTGATGGTGCTGAGGGACATTTGGAAAGCATTTAATAGTACTGACAATGTTGTGTTCCATGTACACATTCTGTTCCAGAGTGGGGCTAATCACTGGGCATCCACATGCAACAAAGACACCTGTTATTAACAAGAGACTCTCTACACTTGCACTGCATGCTGTTTCGAGCAACACCCATCCTGCATGCTGACCGTGATAGGACTCTTTAGCGTCTGATACTGTCTCCACCATCAACCACTAATTAGTATATTTCTGGATTGCTGTTGGTGTGTGTGTGTGTGTGTGTGTGTGTGTGGCATGTGTGTGTGTGTGTGTGTGTGTGTGTGTGTGTGCCACTTTGGCGTGAGTATATGTGTGTTCAGCAACATTTCATGTGTACATGTGTTCATGTATACATGTGTGTGCATGTGTACGTAATGATCACGTGTGCATATGTGCATGTGTGCATGTGTGCGATATTCACATGCTGTGTGTGTATGTGTGCATGTGTTCATGTGAGGCATGTGTTCCACGTCAGCTCCGCGATGACCGCATGTGTGCATGTGCATGTGTTCACATCCTCACGTGTGCATGTGCATGTACGTAATACTCATGTATTCCGTGTTCTTGTGTTCCATGTGTGCATGTGCATGTGTTCACATGTTCACGTGTTCATCTAATATGCATGTGTGCATGTCACGTGTTCATGTGTGCATGAGTGCTAACATCATGTATAGATTGTAAAAGTGTGTTTCCTGTCTTGCCTCTGCGGTGCTGATGTTGGGTTGGTTGGTACGGCAGGGAACCTGATACCGCCATGAATATAGTGGAAATGATGCATGCGTTGTGGCACAGGCAGGTTTGACCGGTCTGTGTTGGACTGCTGTCGACGAGTACCGCAACTTTCCACCCATCTATGTGCATATTCACTACCGATACATCCCTCATCTGTGGCCTTTAGCTGAAGGACAGCATGCAGTGAGCATTGACCAGGATTGAGTGTGGTATCTATGACGCCATCCCTCACAACAGCCATACCCAGATTTGTGGAATGGTACCCCATGAGGCAGTCAAGGGTTCCTCGCTGGGAGCACTGCTGGTCATAATGCCCCTAGCAGATTCTGCCCCCCCCATAGGTCACTTACAACCTCAGGTGTGTTCCGGTCTGTAATGCGGGCACGAGGCGCGTATGGGAATGGTACACCAGACAGGGACTAAGGCGCAGAGGCCCGCCAACACGCTATCAATGACAGTATCCGTGACCTTTGCCGGTGCCATCTGTAATTACACGAGGTCATTGATAGGCGTTGGAGGAGACATTAGATGTCCCCTGCAATGCCAATATCCATGACCACCGGAACAGTGCGGGACGGTTGAGACATCGACATGGACGTATGCCAGCCACATCTGTCAATGGCGATCGTCACGGACGACCCTGAAGTCATAGCCACTCCCGTGGTGGCAGTACCAGCCCATGTGTTGGGGCTGGGCTGTCGATGGACGATCCTGAAGACCATGTGCGGCGCGGCTCCACAAGACGGTCCCAGCAGGAACATGGGTCCAGTCAACATACCTCTGCCTCCTGATGACGGTACCCTGTCTGGCTTGGTGCCGATACTGTCCGTGGCACTGCAGGCACGGGTACTGTGTCCGTGGCCAGAGATGATGATCTGTACAGCCTGGCAGGTGCAGTCTGTAGCTGTCCAACCTCCATATGGCAGCCCTTGGTGGAACTGTGTGCATACGAACACACACATAAACCAAACACCTAGAATTTTGCTTACATACACACACGACCCCATCAGCATTGGCCCATGCTGTACTGTTGTCACCACCGCACCACACGCCACATGTAGGTTGGATGGGTCAGTGTAAGACTCTGGTAAAACCAACAACGCACCCTGTGCATATGATGAAGCTGTCGCACCTCCCTGTCATCTCTGCACAGTGCGGAACGAGCTAACTGTGGTGCTGATGCACAGGGTAACTACCTAACAGTGTAACAATGTTATCATGTTGTCAGCAATGGTGTGCAATGATATCGCCTTAGGTGTATCTGAGCGAGGCATGATGCATTAAAGGTATGATTGTCAATGTGGTATGGTTTACACCACTGTTAATTCCAGCAATGTTGTCCGCCCATGTGCCACTTGGCTGATGTGTAGTTTTGGCAGCTGTGTTGCTGGTGGACGGTACAGCCATGTGATATGTGCAGTACAGATTTGCGAGTATACATTTGTGAACATGCATTGAGTGCACTATCTGCATGTACGTGTAGTGGACACATGGGAAGGGTGGCATGCCTGTATTACACCAGTGTTAACATCATAGTTTTCTATTGGTGGCCAGTATACGTTTTTACTACATATGTTTTAACTTCCGGTACACATATTATTATGTAGGCCATGGACGACACTATGCCCAAGTGGGTGATACCAACTATCTGTGTTGGTTTTGCGGTACAGTGGTATGCAACCTCCAGCAGCCTGACTACCAACCAATGGGTTAGATGATGTCTTGACAGCGACACACCAGATGCGAAATGCGGTAACATTTGGATCCCTCGGTGCTATGCTATAACAGTAACCAGTGGTATTGACCCTGCCCATTCCTCGGGACCCACTCTGTTTGACATATAGCCCTCTTGGGGTACAAACAAAGCTGAGGATATGTCCAATCCCATCACAAATGCATGCAGTGGCCTGCAATGCATTTCTCCTGATGAGACCACCCATCCTCCGCCGGGTATCGCCCGCAGACAGATACCTGTTGTCCAACACATACTGTAAAGCTATAAAGCCAGCTATAACATGGTCTCCACATTTACTAAACCTGGTATCCCAACAGTTCCACATGGGTGGTAACCCTCAACGCTGTAAACTAATTGCGATACCATACATACAATGAAGTGTTATGTCATCTGTCCTTTTGGTATTCACATTTCCAAATGTTTTCTAGTATAACGTCCCTCGGTGTATCACATAAGCAATAAGGGGTCTGTATGCATATCCACAAAGTTGTTGTACACCTATATTGAATGTCCATTATTGATAGAATGTGTTGTGTTTGAACATATCTGAAATCTACCCAGGCATGAACCCTCACTCACACTATTCTATACACACAGATACCCTGAGTGTGCAATGCACACACTGTTATTATACTGATATGTCATACAGTGGCCAGCCACCACACATTGACCAACAGTCATCACACACACACACACACCTTGATTGGGAGTCAAACCCTACCTAACTACATTGTAGTACAAAGAAGAACACAGTAACATGTGCAGCTATATAACTTTACTGGGGAGTTTTGTTTCCATTATTATATTTGTAGGCTGCTGACATCATCAGACATGCCAAACATGAATATACCACTTTTAAGGCATTTTCCTAGTCTCCAAAAAGGGCACTCTTCTCAAAGGTAATCACACAGAAACACACCCCCCACCCCACATATACACACAGCAATTGCAAGATTCAAACTGCTACCTAACTATGTTATGATACTAAAGAAGTACGCAATAGCATATTGGCGCTATAACTACCCAGGAGTTTTCCCTGCTATTTAGCCATGCCAGCATCATCAGACTTGCCAAAGATGAATATACCACTTTTAAGGCGTTTTACTAGTCTCCAAAAGGGCACTCCTCCCAAAGGAAATCACACACACTCAGCAATTGCTGGATTTAAACCCCTACTTAACTATGTTATGATTTTAAGAAATGCAGCGATACATGGCCTTCTCCTTAACTTTACTGGGAGCTTTCTTTTCCACTGCTATGTTCTGGGCTGTGACATCATCAGACTTGCCAAAGATAAGATATAACGGATTTTAAGGTGTTTCTGATCTCCAAGCGACACTCCTCTCAATCACACGGAAACACCCCACCCCACACACACTCAACAATTGCAGGTTCATATCCTGACCTAACTATATTATGATACTAGAAAATGCGCATTAACACAATGCGTTATATGCTTCACTAGGAGTTTTCATTTCCAATACTATATTTGTAGGCTGCTGACATCATCAGACATGCCAAAGATGAATATACCGCGCAGGCATTTTCCTGGTCTAAAAAAGGGTACTCCTCTCAAAAGAAATTACACAAACATACACACCCCAAAACATGCGCTTGCACTTGCTTAATTTGCAAGTTCAAACCCTACCTGATACTAGAAAATACACATTCCCATGATGTGCTATGCTTTACTGAGAGCTTACATTCTCCTGCTATATTTGGCCGGGATGCTTGTCATCAGACTACACATGGTAATGTGTGTGCACTTTGTTTTTTGCAGTCCCAGGACTGACTCATGGGGACAGCAGGTGTTACCAGCTTGAACAGGACTCCCCAATTCTTATCTTTTTTTTTTGGCCAGTTGCCAATCCATCCATGACAATACATATTTATGGGGTTTTTGATTTTGTGGATGACATGTGTCTGGGATGTTGGAAAAGGGCTATTCAAAGTCTTTTGGGGTGTACCATTTATTGATGATTTGGGTCCACCTTGAAACAGCTAGCAGGTTTGGGCCATGTCTGCCCATCCCAAACAAATTGGAGGGTTGTGTGTTTGAGGCCCTGCTCGTGTTGACTTAACAATGGGTTTCCCTGACCTTTTAGTGAGACTTTACTTTAAGTATATTCCTGGTTGTTGGCCCAAGATTGTGGAGTTGCCCAAAAGTTGCTGTAACCCCTTAAAATTTCTATTTCCCTAAGGGGGGTAGGGTAACAACTGTTCAGGTGAGGGGCCTTTTTTCTGGTTAGTTATGCACATTGGGAAACAATTAATCCATTTATGCCCTGTTTTAGCTTTGGGAAGGAGGTTTAATTTAATGTGTTCTCCTGGGTTTAAAGGGTTTTGTAGTGGGAGTGGGGTATGTATGTTGGCCTGCTGACGGATGTTGGCATTGTCAGTATTTTTGGCCCCGACTGGCATATATGAGTGACATTGTATTTAGCATTCTGGGAAGTTCATGGGTTCTGTTGGACCCTTAAATTTTTCCATAATGGTTTGATAATGTTTATTTCACATTGTTTTTCGATACTGTTGCAGGTTTTAACTTTGTTTTCACTTTCTTAACAGCCCACGTATCTGTAGTCATATTTGATTTTGGCAGGGGTTTCCTATTTAATTGTTCTGTTTTTCAACTGGGCACAAGGCAGGGGGGAATATAGAGGTTCCTGGGTTCACATGCAACTGCCGAATTTGGGCCCATGCTGTACAATTGGTTTTCTGCCCATTTGAAATTTCAGTTTTGTTGCCTGAATTTGTCATTTATTAATGGTGGATGCCCCTTGACCTTTAAATTTTCTTCTGGGTTTACACATTTGGGCGTGTGAACCAAAAAACATTTTCTATATTTTTTGCCCAATCAAGTTGATTTTTATGCAGGGTACCTTTGGTCTAAAATACAGGGATTGCTGTGCCTGCAGGGTTTTTGGACACTTTCTGCTTTTCAACATTTCTTCATACGCTGCCGTAAAAAAATTTTCATGGTTTTTGGGTTTGTTTGCCCAGTTCCTGGATTTTAGGATTGTACTGCATTTTGTTTTTTTGGGCGCCAGCTACAAGGACCAGAAAGAAATATTGCAGACCTGCTTTTGTTTGCCCAACCTTGGTTGCCCCTTTCTAAGGGTTAACCCCATTGCTGGCAAAATTTAACCCACAGGTGCATTAGGATGAATTTTGTTTCAATAAAATGGGGAATCGTTTAGCCTGCTTTTTTTCAAAACTGGCAATAGCCCAGATGGTGCTCAGGGTGCCTATGCAATGACAAAATCATTTTCATACATGTTTGAAAAAGGTAGTGCAATTAGGATGTTTTTTTTATATCAGAAGGGTACATTTCGGGGTTTCCATACCGGTCTATTTTTCCTCTTTGGCCAAAAGGGGCATACTGGGCACACCTCCTTTCCACTGGGGATGGGTTCCCCTCTGGTTCTGTGTGATGGCCTTTCAATTGGGTCTGTTTGGCCCACCCTATGTGCCCTGCTGCACTTTTTCCCTTATTTTGAGCATTTTACCATACAAATTTGGGGAAAGTGTTTATACTGCAAGGCACCCAATTTTGGCCAGGAACTTACCACCCAAACACATGCTCGAACATTTGTGTTTGGCTTTTAGGCTTCCCGTTTTGGGTGTTTTGTGTTGTTTTTGATGGTTCATCAGCCTGGCTCCAGGGTATTCACATCCCCCCCTGGGGACCAGAGGGAGCCCCTTGGGAAATGCACAGCTGCTCGTGCCCAAATGGGAACGGGCTTCCCGGGCAAACCCCAACATTGTTTTTCCCTGGCCATCACCAAACGGCATTAAGAACCCTTGCAGTTAAAGTAAACCCGCTACCCCTTCTTTTGCTTTGCTGATCTTTGACCCCTCCTCAGGGGGTTTTTTACTGGGAAAACATATTGCTCCAATACCTCACTAAATAAACATGATCACCACTTCTGAATCATCCGGAACTTCCCGACCCCGGATGCTGATGCCTAAATCCCTCATTCAAGTTTCTCTAAGGTACCTTTGCTAGTTTCTTAGGCCCAAAACCTCCTTGGGCCATGGGGGGGTTCCCCCTGGGTTTTTTTGGTTGGCGTTCAATAAAATTTGTGGGCTTTATTGGGGTTTCTGTTTTTTTTTTTTTTTTTTTTTGTTTTTTTTTTTTTTTTTTTTTTTTTATTTTTTTTTTTTTGCTTTTTTTTCTTTTTTTTTTTTTTTTTTTTTTTTTTTTTTTTTTTTTTTTTTTTTCTTTTTTTTTTTTTTTTTGCTTGTTTTTTTTTTTTTTTTTTTTTTTTTTTTTTTTAGTTTGGGCCCCCCCCCATTTTCGGTTTTTTGCGGTTTTTTTGGCCCCGCCCCCTTTTGTCCGGAGGATTCCCCCAGGAAAAAAAATTAAATTTTCCCTTTTCACCACTTTCCTATCTCCCCATTTTCTTTTCTTTCAAAGAAATTAGCATGGGGGTTAGTGGGAGTAAGCACGTTTAAGCAGTAGTAAGCGGGTTTGCCCGAGTGTGCGCATGTGTGCGCTTAGCTATGTATTGCTAAGCATTGTGCAAACCCGTGCAAACCCGCTTACAACTGCTTAAAAGTGCCTTAGTCACTCTATATGTCAGGGCCCTTGTTCTGCTCAGCAGCAAAATAAAACACCTCTGTCAGTCTCGAACCCTAGACCTTGGATATAAAAGACTGCATGAAGTACCACCTAGCCACTGCAGATATGCAATAGCTTGGTGCTGAAATAAATATATCATGCATTACAATGAGTGAATGTAAAGGAAAAATAGGAAGGCCATAACACAAAGCTTCTTCTGTGGATCTTTACCAGCAATTGTTGTGGAATTGCATTACATGAGTGTGATAAAAGAAGAGGCCATTCTAGCAGCAAATAATGTTACAGAGGCACTTTACAACCCCCACACAGTATCATAGCACGACAAACACTGGCATATCTGATTAGGGCAGAGGCCATACTTCCTAACTGTGACAACTATTCAGGGATGTCCCTGATTGTGAAACATATTGTAGCTGTGTCCCTCTGAATCCCTCTGAAAAGTACTGATGTCAGTCAGAAAGGTGGGGTATTACACAAAGAATACTGACAATAATAACAGTAAACACCGCTTGTATGTCAGAAAAGGTGTACTAATCCATATGCACTGCTTCACTCAAGTCTACACTTACTGTCTGTATTATGTGTAAGGTGTACCTCACTTTTAACTACCTATCCCTGACTCCATGCAAAGATGTATCTGAGTGTTTCACAGGCCTGGCAAAGGCACAAACACACAGGCATATCAGCTATTCTGCTGTTACACACTCTGCAAATAGCTTTTGTAGGACTTCCACAACCATACTCTTATGTAGGAGTACAACACAGAAATACCAAAGGATGTAGACATGTACTGGTAGCAAATGACTGTAACAATGCCATTGTACCAGTGCTGAAAATACCTGTGGGTTGCACAGACAAAGAATAACAGTGTAAAATCTGGCTACCATCTGGATAGGTTCACAGTTGGGAACTATGCAGACAGACCACCTGCCTTGATAAACTAACAGGTACACACCAATCTTTTAAGTCCAGTAAGATAACATTCACACAATAATACATAATGCTCTCTGTATGTCTGCATCCCCCCCAGTAAAAATATACTTGTGTGTTTAGGGTCTACCAAGGATGTAGGTAGGCATACTCAGTACTGGAATTGTCCAGTATACCTGAGAATCCTGTGCCAATGTCAACAATAAAAAACACAAACCCTGCAGAAGTGAGTACATCAATACTCACAGTATAACAGTTCACAAACAGTTCATGTGCCAAAAGATTACTTCTCAATAACTACTTTTGTATGGTGGTTAATTATATGAGTTGAAAGGAAACTACATACTCACATATATCTTGTGTAAGCATTTGTAGGGGTGAGTTAAACTCTACACTGATAGCCCTGTACTGGAAGTGGCAACAGCCAGGTCTGAGTATAACATCTACATCACTGTCTACACCTCTAGCTTCAGATATAAGAAGTATACCAACCTTCTGACTTACACAAAGTAAACAAGCATGGGCCCCACTCTGGCAATCTGAAAGGGCTATGCCTACATACCTTAGCAATTTATAGCATTGGGTTGCTACGACAGTGAGCACTGCAATTACCACACAGCAGGCTGTATGTATTTACCAAATGCTGGGCACCAATTGGTGCAGAGGGCATCACATGCACATGTGCAGATACCTATAAAAGTAGACTGTACTTGCTATCCCCACATGCAATCATTACATTGCACGTGTTATACACTAGAGAACTCCTGGAGAGTATTGAAAGAAAATTATTGCTTGATAACAAAATATTTAATTAAGTAAAAAAAACGTAATTACTAAGAAAATAAAATAATTAAGAAAAAAGAATACTTAATTAATAACTAAAAATAACAATTAAGTAAAAAATCACTTTACTTAATTAATAAAAAAAAAAGCGAAGCATACACAGATGGACCTGAAAGTGACAAACAGGTATGTAACAGATATGTAGTTACCGGCAAGTAGTAGGTGTTTATGAAGAGTACTGTGCATACTCTGAAATATGCATATGTGGCAGCAGTAGGTATGTATGCACTGATGCTATGCATAACTACTGCCATGGATGAAGTAGTTTGCAGCTGTGTACAGTGGGACATAACTGTGACATATGTAGCTCAGCATTAAATGTCAAACATCTGATCATGTTCTCTATGTTCCGTACAGTACTGTGTATAATGGCAGTTTGGGGGAGTAGTGCCAACACCTATAGAAACTTGGATGTGACAGAGTAAGACATGCATGATAGTCATATAATGTGTAGCTTAGCATTGGCAACTGCTGTACCAGGCTAGTATAGTAATGTAGCATTTGCAGCTATATATACTCCCTGTAATATTACTGTATGCTCATGTAACAACTGTTCATGTTGCAGCAAGGCCCAACAGGTCATCCATGAGGTGTACATACTTACAACAGTGTGGACCTTGTATGTGTATGGCACACACATATGGAGGGATATATATGCGTCCGATATATTAGCATCTTAACATGTGCATAGAGCAAGGGACATACTGCAACTGTTTGTGATGGGTGGACATATATATTGGTGCAGGTTGTTATGTGCATATTGTTATGTAGGTTGTAGTGTGTGTCAAACATGACAGCATACAATGTTGGCATATGACTTGGTGTTTAAACACTGTGGGTATGATTTGTTAGATTTTTAGTCTTCCAGACAGGGGGTTTTGCTAAAGATACATGGGCTGAGAATACCTTCC
Source organism: Protopterus annectens (assembly GCF_019279795.1). NCBI lineage: Eukaryota > Metazoa > Chordata > Ceratodontiformes > Protopteridae > Protopterus > Protopterus annectens. The sequence goes on along the minus strand of NC_056725.1, from coordinate 1,972,870,781 downwards.
ATGCATTCTGCACAAGACTGTGCAATATTATTACATAACTGTATCCCTCTCAACCTTTGCATAATTGATATTCCCACCATGAAAGGTGGACTGTATATGTGCCAATATGTATATCTATATGTACACCAATGGATGTTTATATTTATGCTCAAGCTCAATGTTGTAAATGTATTGCCATCCCTTTTGTTAAAAACCCTGTACCCATGAACTACCACATAGCTGGTAGTGTACTCAACACCAAAAGTGTGATAAGAGACCATGGGACACACGCGGACAGTAGTGTCCCTTTTGATGATCAAAGTGCCACACTAATCATGTAAACTGTGTACGGTCCACATGTCATCAGAAAAGGTGTGTCATCCATGGAAAAAGAGGTCAGTGTTCCACTCTACTCATCAGTCATAAAACCCATCATAGAGTACAGTGGCCCTTTTGGTATGTACCTTAGAAGACATCTACAGCAACTGTAGACACCAGACACATACCTCAGAAAGAGTATTACCAGACTCAAACAGATGCCCTATGCAGACTGTCTTACAAAATCACAGCTACACTGTGTTGCATACCGCCTACCCAGAGGCAACCTCTGCCTAACATACAAAGCTATGCCAAACCCACAGGTGTTGGACATGCTCCATATAAACAGACTAGATTCCATACAAGCTACACACTGTACTGATCTAAACCTTGTAACATCAAAAAGCAGAACATGCTGGAGTGGTACATTCTCATCTCAGACACATACCATACTCTGAGGCTAACTACCTATCAATAGCAAATAAAGGTCCTCATTAGCAGTTGTCATGAATAGTCATGATGATTGGATGTGAGATAGGAAATACAACCCAGGAATCACCTCTGTGGCTCTGCATGACAGGGGCACATGAACTTAAATTACATGGGTGTTGAAGGCCAGGGTACCATATGGCTAGGCTTCCATAGGCCCTATGGCTAATAGCCTATTAGCTACCTAGGACATGATACACACATGCATATACTTGTTGCATTACTTGCTATGTGAGGTTGACTGAGTGTGATGGTGAATGTGTAGGTGAATGTGTCAAAGTTGTGCATATGTGTGATAGCCTAGTGGGAAACTGTTTATATCATGGTATGTAGTGTTGTATCTCTGATCCCAGAGAAAGATATCTATGCTATTGTTAGGCAGGAAAAGCAGTATGGCATACGGTGTGACGTAGTCCCATGGTGTTGACTGGAGTGTGCCATTGTAGGCTAAAGCAGTACATGTATGCTTATTGATTGTTAACACTAGTGAATACAAATCCCGTATGAACTGTAGTACTACCTGAAACTGTATGCCTAAACAGCACAGTATGGTGTATATCCACATTGCTTGGAAACACTGTTTTGTTTGTTACCTGTAGTCCTCACACATTACATACCTCAGGCATAAGTTTTTGTAAGTGCTGACACACAGTACTGTATGGTACACAGGTAAAACACATCTGGGTTGCCATACCTTTGTGTCTTGTAGCTATGTCTGATGTGTGTGTGGGTATGCCTCTAACATGACCTCGGTTGTATGTGTGTCACAGGATATATGTGCATATCTGGCGACATGTATAGTGTAGTACAGCAGTATGCCACCTATATTGATGAATGTGCACATATGTTACTTAAGGGTTTGCTAACAACAAGTAGCATGGTGTACTGGTAGTACTGTAACTGTACTTTACATTTATTTCAATGGATGACATATGTGTGTCTGCATTAGCTTCTTATATACCTCCTGTGGTTAGGTTGTGCATTTTGTCACATACAGTGTGCCATGTACTGTTGCATAGTCTTACATACTGGTTTATCTTTGTTGCTGTGCAGAAAATGGTTTAAGATATAGAATGTGCCAGGCGCTGTCAGGCAGTTGTGGGCTGAGCACTGATATGTGGTATTAAAAGTGTGTATCTACTGACAGTCAATAGGTTGCTATATCTGGCATTTCATTGATATCTGTACTTTAGGATATTAAGTGTGCCACATGACTTGTTCAAAATTATTGTTTAATTGTCTTCCAGGGACATGTCTCACCATAGAAACCCTGCGTATTCCCCTGAAGAAGAAGACATAATTATATCCACCCTAATACAACATCACACTCTGCTGTTCTCCAGAACTAGCCAGGACTAGCATGAATGCACTACACTGTGGCAAGATGTTGTCCGTTGGGTTAATGATGTAGGCATGCATAACTGGACCTATGAGCAGGTACGCCACCACTGCAGTGATTTAATTAGACATGTCCGGCAGCATGCCTCGGATGTCCGCAGACAACAGCTTGCCACAGGTGGTGGTGCAGCATTACATCCGCCCCTCACCAAAGTGGAGGAGCTGCTCCTCAGCGTGGTGGCTCCTGGCCAACCACTACAACAGACATGTGTCATCATGGAGGCCGGAGTCACCCAGGAAGTTGACTCAGAGCGTGCAGGTAGCATGGCATTTCTGTAGACTACTGCTAGCTCAATTGTTAGGACATGCATATGTCAGATGTGTACTGTGTATTTAGAAGATGTGGAGCCTGGTGTTGTGCAATACTGATAATTTGGCACATAATCTGTATGCCTGTGACTGTCAACCGTTGTACTACTGTAAAGTTGCAAACTCACAGCAGCAATGCCATAGTTGTTGACACTGACAAACTGTCTTATATCCTTGTAGGTCCCTCTGGTGTGACAGCAAGACAGCAGACCCATGCTGGTGAGTGTTCTACATTTAATATAGCAAATAACGTGCATGTCATAGGTGAATTGTAGGCCATATACACATGTAAAACACATACACATAATGCATGCTGTGCATGTTTTCTGAGGGACTATGCACATCCCAGTACCATGAGTAGCTGCCTCAAACACATGCAATACATAGAGCATCCCAAACAATTGTGGTACACTGTAGTGGACAATTTATAGGCAGAGTCAATACACATGCACACAACATACACCACTGTGTCATACGCAGTACGTGTTCATATGATACACATGGCGTATTTAGACACCTGCTGTAAGGTCAGACTCCAGTATCCCAAATGCCATCCATACAACACACATACTATACCTGAGGGGTAGAAGCCTATAATGGGGCAGTGCAACACTCTTCAACACACAACACATTCATATTAGGCAATGCTCCCTATTGAACACCTTACATACCCATGTAACAACTGCCTGTGAAATGGATAATGTAGCCACAGTGCTGCAGTTCAGTTAAAGCAAGATAGTTGCCAGTGTGGCACACATTAGTGGCCTTGAGTGACCACATGATTCTGACTGATGATGGCACATGGTACTACACTACATTCAGTTACAGTAACTACAGTACTACAAATAGCATCCATTGCTATACACCTGAAGGTTGTGTGCATCCAGCCATGGTATGTATACCTGTGAGTGATGGTGCTGAGGACATTGGAAAGCATTTAATACTTGCACAGCAATGTTGTGTCCATGTACACATTCTGTTCCAGAGTGAGGCCAATCATTGAACATCACACATGCATCAAAGACATGTATACTGTTATTAACAAGGACTCTCTACACTCGCACTGCATGCTGTTGAGCAACACACATCCTGCATGCTGACATGTGTGATAGGACTCTTTGGTGTCTGATACTGTACTCCACCATCAACCACTAATTAGTATGTTCTGGACTGCTGTTGGTGTGTGTGTGTGTGTGTGTGTGTGTGTGTGTGTGTGTGTGTGTGTGTGTGTGTGTGTGTGTGTGTGTGTGTACTTTAGTGAGTAGTGTATGTGTGGTCATGTGTTCATGTGTGCATGTGTTCATGTATGCATGTGTGCATGTGTTCACGTGTGCATGTGTTTACGTGTTCATGTGTATGTGTGTATGTGTGCATGTGTTCATGTGTGCATGTGTGCATGTGTTCACGTGTTCAGGTGTGCAAATGTGCATGTGTTCACGTGCTCACATGTGCATGGGTGCATGTGTGCATGTGCTCACGTGTTCACATGTTCTCATGTTCAAGTGTGCATGTGTGCATGTGTCCACATGTTCACATGTTCATGTTTGAATGTGTGCATGTGTGCATGTGTCCACGTGTTCATGTGTGCATGTCTGCATGTGTGCTAACATCATGTACAGATTGTAAAGTGTGTTTCCTGTCTTCCTCTCACTGGTGCTGATGTTGGGTTGGTTGAGTGCAACAGGGAACCTGAAGTCACTGCCATGAATAGTGGAAATGATGATACATGCGTTGTGGCAGGTTTGACAGGGTGTGTTGTTTTGCCGCTAATCGACAGTACACAGCTTTCCACTCCATCTATGTGCACATTAACACTGCAAATACATCCCTCATCACCAATGGCCTTAGCTGAAGGACAGCATACAGTAGGCATTGACTAGGATAGTGTGGTATCTATGGCACATGCATCCCCTCACAGCAGCCATACCCAGTTTCGTGGAATGGTACCACATAGGCAGATGTCCAGGGGTTCTCGTGAGAGCACTGCTGGTCATAATGCCCCTGGCAGACGTACCCCCACAGGTCTTACAACCTCAGGTATGTTCCAGTCTGTAATGCAGGTACAGGCACATATGGAATGGTACACCAGACAGGGACTAAGGGCGCAGAGGGCCCATAACACTGCTATCAATGACAGTATCCTTAGCCTTGCCGGTGCCATCCGTAATTACACTGAGGTCATTGATAGACGTTGGAGGGAGACATTAGATGTCCTCCGCAATGTATTGTCCATGTGCCAGGACAGTGCGGGACAGTATAGACATCGATGTGGATGTATGCCAGCCACATCATTGGCTGGCAGTCATCACGGATGACCCACAAGTCATAGCTGCTCCCGTAGTGGCAGTACCAGCCCCAGCAATGTTGGGGCTGGGTTGTCAATGGACCGTCCTAGAAGACCATGTGCACGTGGCTCTGGACAGTCCCAGCAGGGACATGGGTCCAGTCAACATGCCTCTGCCTCTGATGACAGTTTCCAGTCTGGCTTAGTACCTGATACTGTCCGTAGCAACCCTGCCAGGCACAGGTACTGTGTCCATGGCCAGAGATGGTGATCTGTACAGCCTGGCAGGTGCAGTCTGTGGCTGTCCCACAACCTCCCATATATGGCAGCCACATGGTGGAACTGTGTGCATGCAGACACACACACATAAACCAAACACCTAGGGCTAACACATACACACACACATTACATCAACATTGGCCCATGCTGTACTGTTGTCCCTCACACACACACACACACACACACACACACACACACACACACACACATACATGTCGGTTGGATGGGTCAGTGTCAGGCTCTGGCAAACCAACAACACACCCTGTGCATATGATGAAGCTGTGCCACCTCCTGTCATCTGTAACACTGATGCAGGAACAGGCTAACATGGTGCTGATGCACAGGGTGACTTTATAGCAGTGTAGCAATGTTATCATGTTGTCAACAGTAATGTGCAATGATATCCTTGTAGGTATATCTGAGCATGCATGATGCATTAAAGGTATGATTGTCAGTGTAGTATGGTTTACACCACTGTTAATTCCAACAATGTATTGTCCGCCCATGTACCACTTGGCTGATGTGTGTAGTTTTGGCAGCATGTGTTACTGAGTGGACAGTACGTGTGTGATGTGTGCAGTACAGATTTGCAGGTGTACATTTGTGAACATGGTGGAGGTGCACTGTCTGCATGCACATGTATAGTGGACACATAGAAAGGGTGGCATGCCCTGTATTACAGTGTTAACATCTCATAGTTTCTATTGGTGGCCAGTATACATTTTACTACACATATGTTTTAACTTTGGTACACATGTGTGTATGACATGGTTTGACACTATGCCGTGGGTGATACTGTTACTATCTGTCATTGGTTTGCAGTCTGGTAGTATACACAACCTCAGCAGCCTGACTATAATCAATCATTAGATGATGTCTTGACAACTGACACACAGATGTAGGAACTGCAGTAACATTTGGATCCCTCCGGTATTATACTATAACAGTAACCAGTGGTACTTACTGCCACCCATTCCTGGGACCACTCCTGTTTGGCATATAGCCCTCTTAGGTACAAGCAAACACACTAGGGATATGTCCGTCCACGTCTGGAAATGCATGCAGTGGCCTACAATGCATTCTCCTGATGAGACACTTATCCTCCGCAAGGGTATCATACAGACAGGTACCTGTTGTCCAACACATGCTGTAAAGCTATAAGCCAACTATTGCATGGTCATCCTCATTTACTAAACATAGTATCCCGACAGTTCCACATAGGTAGTAGCCCCTAACATGTAGAACGGGTACCGATGTATACATACAGCCAAGTGTTATGTCATCTGTCCTTTGGTATTCACATTTCCAAAGGTATTCTGACGTCCCTCGGTGTATCACATAAGCAATAAGGGGTCTGTATGCATATCCACAAAGGTTGTTGTACACCTATAATGAATGTCCATTATTGATAGAATGTGTTGTATTTGAACATGTCTGAAATCTACCCCAGGCATGAACCCTCACTCACACTATTCTATACACAGATACCTGAAGTGTGCAATGCACACACTGTTGTTATACTGATATGTCATACAGTAGTAAAAGCAAAACCCACTACACATTGACCACCAGTGTCACACACACACACAGCAATTGCAGGATTCAAACCCCTACCTAACTATATTATGATACTAGAGAAGTACACAATAACATGACACACTATATGCTTCATTGGGAGTTTTTATTTCCACTGCTATATTTGTAGGCTGCTGACATCATCAGACTTGCCAAAGATGAATATACCACTTTTAAGGCATTTTACTAGTCTCCAAAAGGGCACTCTTCCCAAAGGAAATCACACAAAAACACACACACTCAGCAATTGCAGGATTTAAACCCTTACCTGACTATGTTATGACACTAGAGAAGTGCACATCAACACAACACGCTATATGCTTTAGTGGGAATTTCTATTTCCACTGCTATATTTGTAGACTGCTGACATCATCAGAATTGCCAAAGATGAATATACCACTTTTAAGGCATTTTCCTAGTCTCCAAAAAGGGCACTCCTCTCAAAGTAAATCACACAGAAACACACACACTCAGCAATTGCCAGATTCAAACTCCTACTTAACTATGTTATGATTTTAGAGAAATACGCATTAACATGACGTGCTACATGCGTTACTGGGAGCTTTCATTTCCACTGCTATATTTGTAGGCTGCTGACATCATCAGACTTGCCAAAGATGAATATAACACTTTTAAGGCGTTTTCCTAGTCTCCAAAAAGGGCACTCCTCTCAAAGGAAATCACACAGAAACACACACACCCCTACACACACTCAACAATTGCAGGATTCATATCCTGACCTAACTATATTATGATACTAGAGAAGCACGCATTAACACGATGCGCTATATGCTTTACTGGGAGTTTTCATTTCCACTGCTATATTTGTAGGCTGCTGACATCATCAGACTTGCCAAAGATGAATATACCAGTTTTAAGGCGTTTTCTTAGTCTAAAAAAAGGGCACTCCTCTCAAAGGAAATTACACACAAACATACACCCCCAAAACACGCGCACTCAGCAATTGCAGGATTCAAACCCCTACCTGATACTAGAGAAATACACATTTACATGATGTGCTATATGCTTTACTGAGAGTTTACATTTCTCCTGCTATATTTGTGGGATGCTGACATCATCGGACTACACATGGTAATGTGTGTGCACTTTGTTTTATGCAGTCCCAGGACTGACTCATGGGGGACAACAGGTGTTACCAGCTTTAACAGGACTCCACAATTCTTACCTTGTGTGATCTATCTGTGGCCCAGTTGCCAATCCATCAGATGACAATACATATTTATGCACAGGTTGTTGATTTTGTGGATTCGACATGTGTCTGGGATGTTGGAAAAGGGCTATTCAAAGTCTATGTGGGACATGTGTAGCTCATTTCATTGATGTATGTCCTGGGTGACCGCCTTGCAAACAGTCTAGCAGGTTTGGGAACCATGATCTGCCCATGACCAAAGCAAAGTTGGTAGGGTTGTGTGTTTGTAGGCTTCTAATAGCTCTGTGTATGACTTCAATCATGATGGACTCCATGGCCTTGCAGATCTGACTTCATAGGCTTATAAGACTATAGTTCCATGGTCTGTTGTTCACCAACACTTGTGGAGTGTGCCAAATGTTGCTGTAACCCATTCAACAGTTTCATATTCTGTAGAGAGGGTGAGGCTCAACAGACTGTTCAGATACAGGGTCTGTTTGTTCTGCAGTTCAGTTATGACACATATAGGGAAACAATGTAATCCATTTGATGCCCTGTTTTCAGCTTTGGAAGGAGCTGTTTACCCATTCTACATGTGATATCTCCTGGTATGATGATAGGGCCTTTTGTCAGTGGGAGTGCATATGTATGTATGGGCCTGTCTGACAGGATGTTGGCATTGTCAGTCATTTATACTTGGCCCTGACTCAGGACATATATGAATGTACATTGCTATTTATGACATATCTGAAGGAAGTGTCATGGTTCTGTATGGACTCCTTCCCAGATAATTTTACCATAACCTGGTTTGTATAATGTTTGGATTGCACATTGCTTATTGCTGATACTGATTGCAGGTTTTTAATCTTCTTTGCTTTTCTACTTTCTACGAACAACCTACGTATCTGTTGTACATATTTGATTATGGTAGTGTTCCAATATATTATATATGTGTCTTTTTTCATATAACTGTGTGCACAAGGCAGGATTGGTGAATAGTGAGAGGTTCCTGGGTTAACACATGCAACTGCCAGATATGTGTGGCCCACTGCTGTACTCAGACGTGTGTTAGCATGCCCAGTTTGAACTTTCAGTATGTTGTTGCCTGACATTTGCCTCATTTATTCAAGTGTGTGAGCATGCCCAGTGTGACCTTTCAGCATGTTGCTGTCTGAGGTTCACTACATTTGTTGGCGTGTGTGAACACACCCAATATTAACATTTATACTATATGTGTGTTGCCAATCAAGTTGTATTTTTACTGCAGGGCTCACCTTTGTGTCATAAATCTACAGGGATAATGCTGTGCCTGCAGGGTTTACATGAGTCACTTTGCATAGACTTATCAACATTTCTTCATACAGGCTGACCAGTGAAATAATGTCATGGTTTAGTGGTTCAGTACTGTGACTATAGTGCACAGTATCCTGGATTTGAGGACTGTCACTGCATTTTGTTTCATACTGGGCAGACCAGACTACTTAAGGACCAGAAAGCAAATATGAGCATGTTTACCTGCTTTTGCTCAACTATGCCCAACCTTGCCCGAACTTGCCCAATATTGCTCAACGTTAACCAACATTGCTTAACATTGCCCAATATTGCTCAACATTGCCCAATAGTGGAAATGATGATACATGCGTTGTGGCAGGTTTGACAGGGTGTGTTGTTTTGCCGCTAATCGACAGTACACAGCTTTCCACTCCATCTATGTGCACATTAACACTGCAAATACATCCCTCATCACCAATGGCCTTAGCTGAAGGACAGCATACAGTAGGCATTGACTAGGATAGTGTGGTATCTATGGCACATGCATTCCCTCACAGCAGCCATACCCAGTTTCGTGGAATGGTACCACATAGGCAGATGTCCAGGGGTTCTCGTGAGAGCACTGCTGGTCATAATGCCCCTGGCAGACGTACCCCCACAGGTCTTACAACCTCAGGTATGTTCCAGTCTGTAATGCAGGTACAGGCACATATGGAATGGTACACCAGACAGGGACTAGAGCAGAGGGCCTATAACACTGCTATCAATGACAGTATCCTTAGCCTTGCGGTGCCATCTGTAATTACACTGGGGTCATTGATAGGCGTTGGAGGAGACATTAGATGTCCTCCGCAATGTATTGTCCATGTGCCAGGACAGTGCGGGACAGTATACATCGATGTGGATGTATGCCAGCCACATCATTGGCTGGCAGTCATCACGGATGACCCACAAGTCATAGCTGCTCCCGTGGTGGCGGTACCAGCCCAGCAATGTTGGGCTGGGTTGTCAATGGACCGTCCTAGAAGACCATGTGCTGCGTGGCTCTGGACGGTCCAGCAGGAACATGGGTCCAGTCAACATACCTCTGCCTCTGATGACAGTACCCTGTCTGGCTTAGTACCCGATACTGTCCGTAGCACACCTGCCAGGCACAGGTACTGTGTCCGTGGCCAGAGATGATGATCTGTACAGCCTGGCAGGTGCAGTCTGTGGCTGTCCCACAACCTCCCATATATGGCAGCCACATGGTGGAACTGTGTGCATGCAGACACACACACATAAACCAAACACCTAGGGCTAACACATACACACACACATTACATCAACATTGGCCCATGCTGTACTGTTGTCCCTCACACGCACACACACACACACACACATACATGTCGGTTGGATGGGTCAGTGTCGGGCTCTGGTAAACCAACAACACACCCTGTGCATATGATGAAGCTGTGCCACCTCCTGTCATCTGTAACACTGATGCAGGAACAGGCTAACATGGTGCTGATGCACAGGGTAACTTTATAGCAGTGTAGCAATGTTATCATGTTGTCAACAGTAATGTGCAATGATATCCTTGTAGGTATATCTGAGCAGGCATGATGCATTAAAGGTATGATTGTCAATGTAGTATGGTTTACACCACTGTTAATTCCAACAATGTATTGTCCGCCCATGTGCCACTTGGCTGATGTGTGTAGTTTTGGCAGCATGTGTTACTGAGTGGACAGTACATGTGTGATATGTGCAGTACAGATTTGCAGGTATACATTTGTGAACATGGTGGAGGTGCACTATCTGCATGTACGTGTATAGTGGACACATGGGAAGGGTGGCATGCCCTGTATTACACAGTGTTAACATCTCATAGTTTCTATTGGTGGCCAGTATACATTTTACTACACATATGTTTTAACTTTGGTACACATGTGTGTATGACATGGTTTGACACTATGCCGTGGGTGATACTGTTACTATCTGTCATTGGTTTGCAGTCTGGTAGTATACACAACCTCAGCAGCCTGACTATAACCAATCGTTAGATGATGTCTTGACAACTGACACACAGATGTAGGAAATGCAGTAACATTTGGATCCCTCCGGTACTATACTATAACAGTAACCAGTGGTATTGACTGCCACCCATTCCTGGGACCACTCCTGTTTGGCATATAGCCCTCTTAGGTACAAGCAAAGCTAGGGATATGTCCATCCACATCTGGAAATGCATGCAGTGGCCTACAATGCATTCTCCTGATGAGACACTTATCCTCCGCAAGGGTATCATACAGACAGATACCTGTTGTCCAACACATGCTGTAAAGCTATAAGCCAACTATAGCATGGTCATCCACATTTACTAAACATAGTATCCCAACAGTTCCACATAGGTAGTAGCCCTCAACATGTAGAACGGGTACCGATGTATACATACAGCCAAGTGTTATGTCATCTGTCCTTTGGTATTCACATTTCCAAATGTTTTCTGACGTCCCTCGGTGTATCACATAAGCAATAAGGGGTCTGTATGCATATCCACAAAGGTTGTTGTACACCTATAATGAATGTCCATTATTGATAGAATGTGTTGTGTTTGAACATGTCTGAAATCTACCCCAGGCATGAACCCTCACTCACACTATTCTATACACAGATACCTGAAGTGTGCAATGCACACACTGTTGTTATACTGATATGTCATACAGTAGTAAAAGCAAAACCCACTACACATTGACCAACAGTGTCACACACACACACACAGCAGTTGCAGGAGTCAAACCCCTACCTAACTACATTATGATACAAGAGAAGAACACAGTAACATGACACGCTATATGCTTTACTGGGAGTTTTTGTTTCCATTATTATATTTGTAGGCTGCTGACATCATCAGACATGCCAAACATGAATATACCACTTTTAAGGCATTTTCCTAGTCTCCAAAAAGGGCACTCTTCTCAAAGGTAATCACACAGAAACACACCCCCCACCCCACATATACACACAGCAATTGCAAGATTCAAACTGCTACCTAACTATGTTATGATACTAAAGAAGTACGCAATAGCATGACGCGCTATATGCTTTATTGGGAGTTTTTTTTTCCACTGCTATATTTGTAGGCTGCTGACATCATCAGACTTGCCAAAGATGAATATACCACTTTTAAGGCGTTTTACTAGTCTCCAAAAGGGCACTCCTCCCAAAGGAAATCACACACACTCAGCAATTGCTGGATTTAAACCCCTACTTAACTATGTTATGATTTTAGAGAAGTACGCATTAACATGACGCGCTATATGCTTTACTGGGAGCTTTCTTTTCCACTGCTATATTTCTAGGCTGCTGACATCATCAGACTTGCCAAAGATGAATATAACAGTTTTAAGGTGTTTTCCTAGTCTCCAAAAACGACACTCCTCTCAAAGGAAATCACACAGAAACACCCCCACCCCCACACACACTCAACAATTGCAGGATTCATATCCTGACCTAACTATATTATGATACTAGAGAAGTACGCATTAACACAATGCGTTATATGCTTTACTGGGAGTTTTCATTTCCAATGCTATATTTGTAGGCTGCTGACATCATCAGACATGCCAAAGATGAATATACCACTTTTAAGGCATTTTCCTAGTCTAAAAAAAGGGTACTCCTCTCAAAAGAAATTACACACAAACATACACACCCCAAAACATGCGCACGCAGCAATTGCAGGATTCAAACCCCTACCTGATACTAGAGAAATACACATTTACATGATGTGCTATATGCTTTACTGAGAGCTTACATTTCTCCTGCTATATTTGTGGGATGCTGACATCATCAGACTACACATGGTAATGTGTGTGCACTTTGTTTTATGCAGTCCCAGGACTGACTCATGGGGGACAGCAGGTGTTACCAGCTTGAACAGGACTCCACAATTCTTATCTTGTGTGATCTATCTGTGGTCCAGTTGCCAATCCATCCGATGACAATACATATTTATGCACAGGTTGTTGATTTTGTGGATACGACATGTGTCTGGGATGTTGGAAAAGGGCTATTCAAAGTCTATGTGGGACGTGTGTAGCTCATTTCATTGATGTATGTCCTGGGTGACCACCTTGCAAACAGTCTAGCAGGTTTGGGAACCATGATCTGCCCATGACCAAAGCAAAGTTGGTAGGGTTGTGTGTTTGTAGGCTTCCAATAGCTCTGTGTATGACTTCAATCATGATGGTCTCCATGACCTTGTAGATGAGACTTCATAGGCTTATAAGACTATAGTTCCATGGTCTGTTGTGCACCAAGACTTGTGGAGTGTGCCAAATGTTGCTGTAACCCATTCAACAGTTTCATATTCCATAGAGAGGGTGAGGCTCAACAGACTGTTCAGGTGCAGGGCCTGTTTTTTCTGCAGTTCAGTTATGACACATATAGGGAAACAATGTAATCCATTTGATGCCCTGTTTTCAGCTTTGGAAGGAGCTGTTTACCCATTCTACATGTGATATCTCCTGGTATGATGATAGGGCCTTTTGTCAGTGGGAGCGGGTATGTATGTATGGACCTGTCTGACAGGATGTTGGCATTGTCAGTCATTTACACTTGGCCCTGACTCAGGACATATATGAGTGTACATTGCTATTTATGACATATCTGAAGGAAGTGTCATGGTTCTGTATGGACTCCTTCGCAGATAATTTTTCCATAACCTGGTTTGTATAATGTTTGGATTGCACATTGTTTTTTGCTGATACTGATTGCAGGTTTTTAATCTTTGTTTTTCTACTTTCTATGAACAGCCTACGTATCTGTAGTACATATTTGATTATGGCAGGGTTCCAATATATTATATATGTGTCTGTTTTCATACAACTGTGTGCACAAGGCAGGATTGGTGAATAGTGAGAGGTTCCTGGGTTAACACATGCAACTGCCAGATATGTGTGGCCCACTGCTGTACTGAGATGTGTGTTAGCATGCCCAGTTTGAAATTTCAGTATGTTGTTGCCTGACATTTGCCTCATTTATTCAAGTGAGTGAGCATGCCCAGTGTGACCTTTCAGCATGTTGCTGTCTGAGGTTCACTACATTTGTTGGCGTGTGTGAACACGCCCAATATTAACATTTATACTATATGTGTGTTGCCAATCAAGTTGTATTTTTACTGCAGGGCTCACCTTTGTGTCATAAATCTACAGGGATAATGCTGTGCCTGCAGGGTTTCCATGAGACACTTTGCATAGACTTATCAACATTTCTTCATACAGACTGACCAGTAAAATAATGTCATGGTTTAGTGGTTCAGTACTGTGACTATAGTGCACAGTATCCTGGATTTGAGGATTGTCACTGCATTTTGTTTCATACTGGGCAGACCAGACTACTTAAGGACCAGAAAGCAAATATTAGCATGTTTACCTGCTTTTGCTCAACTATGCCCAACCTTGCCCGAACTTGCCCAATATTGCTCAACGTTAACCAACATTGCTTAACATTGCCCAATATTGCTCAACATTGCCCACAGTTGTGCTAGTTAGTGCATGCAATTTTGTTTACATATACTAAATGGTGGTAATAGCTGTTTAGCACTGCTTTATATTGCTTAAAACATGGCAATCATGCCACAGATGGTGCTGCAGGGCTGCCTATGTCGAATGCACAAAGTACATTTTCTATACATGTTTGAAAACAGGTAGTGTCAAGTTAGGCATGCCTTTTACTATATGTGCGAGTCAGAGAGAGGTATCATTTCCGGGGTTCCTACTGAGCCAGTGTATGTGCTATGTGTTGCCTCTTTGCCAAGGCCAAGGCATACTGGGCACACCTCCTTCTGCCTACTGGGGCAGGCTCAGGTTGTTCCTCCTCTGAGTCACGCTCTGCCTGTGATGGCCTTGGCAATGGTGGGGTCTGTTTGGCCCAGCCCTATGCTGCTCCTGCTGCAGCTGTTTTCGCAGGATTATATTATGTAGCATAGCATATACCATGACAATTTGGGTACATGTAGTTGGTGAGTACTGCAAGGCTACACCAGATGTATCCAGGCACAGGAACTGTGACTTGAGCAGCCCAAACACATGCTCGATTACATTTCATGTTTGGGCGTGTGCCTTATTATGTCATTCCTGTTTGGATGTGTGTGTGTGCATTTCTGATGAGTGTCATCAGCCATGGCTCCAGGGCGTATTCAGCATCCCCCACTAGGTGACCATGAGGGATGTCCCCATTGGCAAATGTCTGGTACAGCTGCGTCAGATGCCAGATATGGGAATCGTGGTAGCTTCCAGGGCAGCCAGCACACACATTCAGTATTATGCCCTGTGCATCACACACAAACTGGCAGTTGATGGAGGGGAAGCCCTTGCAGTTAAAGTAGGCCCTACCCCGCTCACCAGCTGGTGCTTTGATGCGTATGTGCGTGCAGTCTATTGCACCTACTACCTCAGGGTATTCCGCTATTTCATGGGAAAAGACGCATATTGTTGGCCAATACCTCATGGGAATTGAGGAAATATACATGATCACCGACATGTGCTGACATGGCATCCAGGAACTGGTCCAGTACCCTGTATGCTGATGCCTGTGAAATCCCCATCATATCACCAGTTGGTCTCTGGAAGGTACCTGTTGCTAGTTTTCTTAGGCCAACACATACCTTGGTTTCCACTGGGATGGGTTCCCCTCTGTTGGTTCTGTGTGTGAGGCATGGCCTGCACAAGTCAACAATTTGCTGCAGGTCTCTGTCCACTCTGTAGCACTCCACTATATCCAGCTCATGTAGCCCCTGGTAGGTTACCCTGGGCCTGTACACTCTACTCTGTCTCCTCACTGTGGGTTGCTCAGCAGCATTCACATTGTCACCACCCTCAGCATGTTGCATATGTCTCCTTATAACTGCAATGGCAGCCGCTAACATATTTTTTGTCTCAGTAAAGCTTTTTTCACTTTTCACTTCCCTTAGTATACTGCAGTGTTGCAGTGTCTCTGAGAAAAACATGGTGGAATGTTGTTTGCAGACTTTTAAGTGCTGGGCTGGGTTGGGCTAGTATATTGCCTTTGTAATTGACTGATTCTGATTGTTTTCACCTGCTAGCTCTGCTAGTTCTCCTTGGTTAACTTCCTACTATTTCCTGTGCTTCCTTTTCCCTTTCTGTTACCACAGAGGGCAGCGCTGTGCAAACACACGCACCCCAGCTCAAACACGTGCACACATGCTTACAAGGGCTTATACAGGTTTCCACAACCTAACACTTGCTTACTCCTGTTTAAACGCTTACATTTTCTTACTCCAGCTTAAACATGTGCACACAGTCTTACTCAGATGTACAGGCATGCACCCATGCGCAAACACATTGCAGGCACTTTTACAAGAAACTTTAGTGATATCCACGGCATACACCTTCAATTTCTTGCCTTTAGCTAGGATACCTGTTGACACGCCTCTTCCAGTGATGAGTAACTGAAAGCAAACACATACCACTCTGCTCCAATGAGCTTACATTCTTTCATACATACCCCCCTAATGATGTCATTTATCTTCTACTCTGATACCCCCCTTATCCTGCTCTTACACTCTACAGACCTGGCTCATATGCCATGTAAAATTGGGATTCACTATCCATGCCCTCATTTGCATAGGATTGTCTACTAATGCTTGGTTACATCTCTTAGACTGAGCTTCCCCCCTTTGCAACCTCTTCTCAGTAGCCATGTTGTCTTCAGCCTGCCATTCACCTGCATGGCAGATTAATATAATGAATTAAATCCCTGTTTGTGGCTTTTATTTTCTGTTTTTCTGTTTTTTAGTGCACAATGCATTTGCGCGGTGCTGCACTATGCTTAAACATCAGAGATCGAGGAAAAAAATATTTTTTATTAATTTGCAACACATACAAATGCCAATGGCCATATATTTGACCATTGGCATGCTTCCTCAACTGGATGCATCCTTTATTTGGAGATGTCATGGCTCTGTTTTGCTATTTGCAGAACGGTACTCAGTTGGCAACCGAGTACATTTCTGCAAATAACACTACTCTTGCTTGGACAGGTTAGTGTTTCCTGGATCACAAATTTACCTCATTTGCATAGCTTTCAGCAGCAAATGAGGTAATTTGCATAAACTAACCCTGTCCATACAGGAGTTGTTTTTAGGAGCCCTCTTGCACACCCCTGCCAGCTGTTCCTGGATCGCTCGGCAGACATGTTGGCTGCATAGAGTCTTACTCTACTCTTAGACTCCATGCAAGCCTTCATGAATCTGGCCCACAATTTAACTCCAGAATTGTATAATTTTAAATGAAATCATGGTGCTTTAAGCAGTCATGTCCAGTTGTAAATAAGATACAAAATGAGGGAAAGTGTTCTATAGCAGTCACATAAAACCTAAATTATTTTATATACTACATGATAATACACCTACCTTTCCTGCTTTAACCAGTTTACATTACTGCAACAAATTTCCCATTAATGATGTATGCCTTCACTGGCACAAGACTTAAATCAGCTATGGTATTTTTTAACTGCTTGATCTTAAGGAACTTTATATTATTAAGGCTAAAAAAAATAGTAAATCAGTGCACCCAATTGTAAAGGTATTTATTCACTGCAATTCCATGCTACTTCCAAGCTTTAAGTGCATTTATTTCCAGGCAGGGAATGAAATAAAAGTTAAATTATGAGTAAACTGTCACAATTTATACAGTGATTTATTCCTCATAACAAACAGTAGACCATATTCTGCATTGCTCAAAATTTCTTATACTTCCTAGATAACCACAAATTCTGAATTAGCATGCTTCAAATCACCACATTCTCAGTTTGCTAATCTCCTCCATATGCATTTCAGACATGGGATTCATCTCTTCAACTTATGCAATACCTTGAAATGCATTATGCATGCACAAATTAAGTTAATGAATCACATAGAAACTCAAAAGCATCAGTAGCAGAGAAAATGCCACACTTTCTGATCTGTGTTTCTATTTCTATTATTAGACAAACCCCCTTCATTTCAGAAAGCAAATAGAAATGCAATAGCTGTGTACATTTTGTCCTTTGCAGTATGTTTTTTGAAATGCACCCCTTGGCTAACCCTTCAATATTATTTCCTTCATACATGCCTACTATATTACATTATCCAACATAATCAAAAAGTGCCATGTTTTCAAATATCTGTATAATTCATATCAAACCAAGAGCTATCCTTGCACATTATTAATGTATTTAGATCCTCTTTAGAACATGATCCTCATGTATGGTTTTATCTCTGAACACAACATGAAGAAATTCAAATCCTATATCCGAACACAACATGAAGAAATTCAAGTCTTCAGTACTCTCAGACATTCTGCTTCATAT
This sequence comes from Protopterus annectens, assembly GCF_019279795.1. Classification (NCBI taxonomy): domain Eukaryota; kingdom Metazoa; phylum Chordata; order Ceratodontiformes; family Protopteridae; genus Protopterus; species Protopterus annectens. The sequence goes on along the minus strand of NC_056725.1, from coordinate 1,972,852,371 downwards.
ATATTGCCTTACTTTAAATTTAAATTTACCTGGTGTGAACTTGTATTACTTTGCAATTATATTTTATCTTAATTGATACCTACTGGGGATTGCTGGCTACAATGGATTAAGTAACTATAAGGAAATTCTGTTAGTATAATGGTCCAAGAGCTTTCTATGTTGTAAACAGAAATGTGTGTCAAGAAAATAATTCTCATTTCTTTATTACTCTACATGGAGAAGTCCCCAAC
>NC_056725.1:1972757477-1972851641 GCF_019279795.1 Protopterus annectens | reverse complement strand
TTATCAAAGGGGAGGCTACTGTCCATCTGTGTCCCATGTTCCCTTCTGACACCTTCGGTGTTAGGCAGGCAACCACCTATCTGGTAGTTAGTGGGTAAAGTGTTTTGGAATGGGGTATGGCACTGCAGTATCAACACTGGTGTTTAGTCCATGCCTTGGTCACCAGGCACCTGTTACAATACATCTGACCCCGTGTCTCCCTCTCTCACTATGTGTATATATATATATATATATATATATATATATATATATATATATATATATATATATATATATATATATATATATATATATATATATATATATATATATATATATATATATATATACATATCTATATATATCCATATATACCCATATATATCTGTATATATCTATATATCTCTATATACATATATATATGTATATATCTATTTATCTATATATATATCTACTTATCTATATATATATCCATATATGTATATGTGTGTATATATATATATATATATATATATATATATATATATATATATATATATATATATATATATATATATATATATATATATATATATATATATATATATATATATATATATATATATATATATATATATATATATATATATATATATATGTATATATATATGTATATATATATATATATATATATATATATAGATATATACACACACATACTTGTACACATCCTTTGCTGTACATATACATACACATTACTGCCCACCTTTCATGGTGGGAATATCAATTATGAGACAGTTGTGTGACATACAATTATGTAATAATATTGCACAGTGTTGTGCAGAATGCATTTCGCTGTCCTCAGGCCGTATAGCTGTAGCAGACCTCACTGGCTGTAACTCAGTCCCACAGCCATTAACCACCACATGGCATATACCTGCACTGCTTGCTGTTTTCAATGCCACACACTACAACCTACAGAGATATGTGCACATAGCAACCTTCAACTACATATATATGTCCAGCTTTCACTAACAGTTGCAGTATGTCCCTTGCCCTATGCACATCTGCATATACATATAGATATGGACTGCTACCACATACGGAGGGTTCACAATATGTACAGTATCCTTCAGACATATCATTCGGATGCCAGCAAATACATCTTTGTTACATACCTTACCTTTGTATTTCTCACCTCTGTCTGTTGTACCTGTTGACGTGTTTTATTTTTTTATTTATTTATTTTTTGTTTTGGTGTCTCCAACTGCCTCTGTTTGTTTGTCTGTCTCTCTGTCTCTGCCTGTCTGTCAGTCTCTCTCTCTCTCTCTCTCTCTCTCTCTCTCTCTCTCTCTCCAGTTGCTGCAATGATATGATTGCATGTGTGGACAGCAAGTACAGGCTGCTTTTGTAGGTATCTGTACATGTGCATGTAATGGCCTCTGCACCAATTGGTGCCCACCATTTAATAATTGCATGCAGCCTGCTGTGTGGTAATTGCAGTTCTCACTGTGATTTCAGGACACTGCTATAAAATGATAGGTTAGGTAGGCATAGGCCTTTCGGTTTTGCAAGGTGGGGACCATGCTTGTTTGCTGTGGACACTGTTGTGTCAGTCAGAAGGTTGGTATATGTCTCATATCTGAAGCTGGGTTGTAGCCAGTGAAATGCATGTTGTACTGAAACCTGACTGTTGCTTCTTCCAGTACACTCTTCTCAGTGTGTAAGTTTACTCACACCTCCTAATGCTAGCACTGGATATATGGGTGTATGTACTTTCTTTTGGAATTAGGGAATTAACTGGCATACAGTAGTAGTTATTGCAATGTATTCCTATGGCTTTCCTATTTTCCCTATACATTCACACCTTGTAATGCATGTTATATTTCTTTATTGCAATGTATTTCTATGGCTTTCCTATTTTCCGTTTACATTCACTCCTTGTAATGCATGTTATATTTCTCTCAGCACCAAGTTATTGTATATTTGCTGTGGTGTAGTGGTACTTCATGCAGACTGGTGAGTCCAAGATCCTGGACTCGAGACTGACAATGTTTTTTATTTTGCTGCTGAGCAGTACAAGGGCCTTGTCATGCAGAGTGACCAATGCACATTTAAGCAGTTGTAAGCGGGTTTGCACGACGCTTAGTGATGCTAAGCTAAGCTTAGCTTAGCTTATTTTATTTTAGCAATACCAAGCCAAGTTTGGCTTAGCTTATCATATCTTAGCAATGCTAAGCTAAACTCACACATGTTCACTTCTGCTAACCCCTACGCTCATTTCTTTGACAGAAAAGTAAATGGGGAGATAGGAATGTGGTGATAAAGGGTGCACAAAAGAGGGGAAGACAGTAGGGAAACCAGCTCGGGATGTACAGGATGGGTGTGGAGAGGGTCCATAGCTGCCCATTTCTTTACCAGCAACAGCTGTGCATATGCAATACATTAAGAGGGATATTTGAAACATTTCACCCCTGAGAGAGGGGTGAGGACAACTAAGTGTGTTGTACTACCAATTATGAATATCAGGCACATGCACTGTTTGTGAACTGCTACACTGTCATTAGTACGTTACTCACTTCTGAACAGTTTGTGGTTTGTTTGTGTTTACATTAGATCAGTCTTCTCAGGACAACTGGACATATTTCACTACTGTGTATGCCCACCTACACCCTTGGTTGTGCCTGACTACACGGGTATATAGTACCTTTGGGTAGGGGTGCAGAAGTGCAGACTGCATTATTTATTATCGTGTGATGTTTATCTTACTGAACATGCAGAGTTGCTGTGTACCTGTAAGTCTATGAAGGCTAGTAGTCTGTCTGAGTAGCTCCCACCTGTGGACATATCCAGATGGTAGACAGAGGTCAGCCTAGTATTCTTTGACTGTGCACCACAGCAGTCTTTTCAGCACCTGAACAATGGCATTGTCACAGGTGGTTGCTAGCCGTACATGGCTACATCCTTTGATATTTCTGTGTTGTACTTCTACATAAGGGCATGCTTGTGGGATTCATTCTACAGCTATTTGCAGAGTGTGTAACAACAGACAAGCTGATATGCCTGTGTGTTTCTGACTCTTCCAGGCCTCAGATACTCTCAGGTATATATTTGAACAGCCTCAGGGAAAGGTACATATAACTGGGATACACCTGAGATATAGTTCTGACATTTTGCAGTTCAGACTTTGGGGAATTCAGAGCATATGTATTACTACACCTTTTCTGACGTGCAAGCAGTGGCTACTCTCACTTTTGTCATTAAGTGAGATTCCACACCTTTCTGCCTACTGTTAGTACATTTCACAGGGAGTCAGAGGGGCACAGCTAACATTTGTTTACAAATCAGAGTCATCACTGCAGAGCATTCACTGTTTGGAGGTCTGGCCTGTGACCTATGCAAATATGTCAGTGTTTATCCCACTCTGATACTGTGTGAGATTTGTAAGGTGCTACTGTGACCTTATTCCCTACTAGCATGGCTGATTCTCTTTTCACAGTCATGTCATGCAATTCCACAACACCTGCTGGTTAAGGCCCACAGAACAAGATTTGTGTTATGCCATTCCTATTTTCCCTTTACATTCACTCATGGTAATGCATGATATATTGCTTTCAGCACCAAATTATTGTATATCTGCTGTGTTGTAGTGGCACTTCATGCAGGCTGGTGACTCCAGGGTCCCCAGTTTGAGATTGACAAGAGTATTTTATTTTGCTGCTGAGCAGAATAAGGGCCTTGTCATACAGAGTGACTAAGGCACTTTTAAGCAGTTGTAAGTAGGTTTGTGCAGGTTTGCGTGACGCTTAGCAATGCTTAGCTAAGCGCACACAAGCTCACACTCGCCCACCCCCGCTAACTAATGCTTAAAATTGCTTACTCCCGCTAACCCCAGTGCTAATTTCTTTTAAAGAAAAGAAAATGGGGAGATAGGAAAGTGGTGAAAAAGGGGGCACAAAGAGGGAAAGACAGTAGGGAAACCAGCTTGGGATGTGCAGGATGGGTGTAGGGAAGGTCCATAGCTGCCCATTTCTTTACCAGCAACAGCTGTGCATATGTATGAAATTTGGTGTGAAATTTGAAACCTTCCACCCCTGAGAGAGGGGTGAGGACAACAAAATATATTGTACTGCCAATTAGAATTATCAGTTTACATGTCCAGTGGACATGTGTGCAAATTTGGCAGCTATGTATGGGGCATAATTTTTTTGTGGGAACAGATTGCCCTTTTTTTTACTTTTTTTTTCAGGTGAGAGTGGAATGTGAGGTAGAGGATGTAGGTATATTTGGGGAGGTAGGTTGGGGAGGTAAACAGACAAGACAAACAAGACGTATACAAGGGTGGAGTTTGACACATGGGGTGGGTGAACACAATTGATGGGGAAGGTTGTTTGGAAATCGCAAGCCCATGAGCCCACAGATGGTAACAGTGGAACTGAGATCCCCACCCATGGGCAGTCACCACTGCACCTTCACAGCCCCGAGGGTGGCTGTGCTTGGGGCTGAGTAAGACAGGCAGGCTCACACAAGAGATGTGCTACTCTCGCCTCAAGCTGGCATAGGGGATCAGCGACTGAACACTGAATCTCCCTACGCACCACAGCCTGGACCCTTCGAAGGGTGACAGGTGGCCCTTCTCTGCCCATGCTTGCACGGCGGGGACAAGCCCCATCCCCTGCAGCACTTCCACCTGAAGGTGGCACAGGACCAATGGAGGAGGGGAGCCCGGGCTGGGCACCGGAGCTGCTGGTGCCAGGTGCACTCGCCAACTGAGGAGGGACAGGTGGGTCCGCTGGAACCGGCCTTTCCATACGTTCTGTGATTAGGTGTGTTTAATTACAACATAAACAACAGCATTCCAGATTAGTTATAACAGCATGCAGTAATATTCCCATTAACCCAACACACCAAGGTTCCAACAGTTGAACAGCAAGCATAACACATGCATATATTGAACGACAGTGGTTATTCCAACAGCATGCAGGGATGTTTGGTAGCAACAGGCCACCATGAACGTGGTGTTTGAACAGGGCACATGCATCAACATCAATGCAAATATTTATAAAACAATATGACATATGTCCCAACAAATATTTAAGGTCACACATACCCATTGAGGTGTGGAATTGCATGGTTTATGCACATATGGTAGGGTGTAGAAAAAACCTCGGTTAACATCTTATAATGACCTTTTAGTCTACACTACATTCCCAGTGACTGCAAGTGTATATCCCCTACCTGTATTATTACACTTGCCACCATACATTAGGCTGTGTCATGGGTTTTGCTAGTTCTATATATGCCTGACCTATATTTGACATACTAACTGTCCAGGATGCAGATGTTACTGCTATATATTTCTTGTTTGCATTTATATTTCTTTATCTACATATCTGGGATGTTTTCACATGACATTTTCACTTCGATTTGTACAGAACCCTGCATTTCTTGACACACACTCACATTTCAGGTGAATAATTACATGCTACATGTGTGTTAGGGTTGCTTATTCATGCCAGCCAGTAACTGACTATTGTGGACTGTATATATGTTTCACAGCTACTAGCACTTCCATCACCCACTTTATATGGGACTGCATAACTCTGGGTTGCCAGCACATTTTCAAACAGTAGTGTTTGTATAATGCAAGGGTGCAACAACATTTCAGACTCTGTGACACAGACACACTCTGGGTTTTAGACCTTTATTAATGACATTGCACACTTTTCCACAGGCTCACTCCTTTATTTGTTTTAATAGTGTTTATGGCAGACATGTTCAAGACATATTATACCTTTATTAATAGGTTAGAACAATCTTTTTTCAGCCTCACTCACTTATGTTATATGACAGTGCCTGCAGAGATATTATTCCAGACATATGTTACCTTTCTTAATGGTTTACTACACTCTTTTTCTGCCTCTCTGACATTTTTATCTGGCAGTACATGCAGAGGACTTATTCAGGCAATTCTATGGCTGTTTTATTGGACTACAACACATTCTTTCATGCTCTTTCCCATATTTTATATAACAATACATGCAGAATAATCACTAACCTGCCTGGTGGTGCAGCCTTAGCAGCCTATCAGCATAGGCTTGCTGATTCGTAGCACGGTCACCTGCAGCTGTAAAGTAAATGAAGGGATATTGAGACATACCTATCTGTTATACATACTCCATTATCAATTCTTACAAACTGCATTCCATGGCTACATACTCAGTTGTGAGGCATTTTGCATCCAATGGACCTCCTGTATCCACTGGTTCAGGTGGCCCTGCTTTCATCTCTTCAGGTCTGCATGGTGGTGACGGACCTGCTCACCAGTCCGGGGAAAGTCTGTGGCACTGGTGAAGTCACGAGCTAACCGGTTCCAAGCCTCTGCCTTGTACTCCATCCCTTGGAACTGGCCCTGCAGGAGTCTTGACTCGTGATGGTGGACAAGGAGCCAAACCATGTATTTGGACTCCTCTATGCCCCAACGTTGCACTCAGAAGCGTGAACCCTCTCCTGCACCTGCCATTCTGACTGCAAATATGAGCTACAATCAGTTATGGCTAGTATTCCTGCCTATGGGGCTTAAATATGCCGCATTTCCTGCACTTTTTTGTGATTGGCCATTTTGTAAAATTCTCGGCTGACTGCAGACCTGCTTAGTAATAGTTAAACTACCATTCGTAAGTATATGAATGTTAATAGTGGCTGCTTCTCCTATGGTGTCATGGCTTAGTGGTTCTGTACTTTGAATATGATGCACAGAGTCCTGGGTTCGACCCTTGTTATTCTTTTATTTTAATACTGTCTAGACAGGCTAGGGGGGTGTGGCTGCGTTTAAGCAACTTAGCTCTACGTTGCTCCCCGGTGCCCTCGTTGGGGCGACGCGCACGTCCGCACAAACACATTGTGCTGGGTAAAGCGCTTTTAAACTTTGGGCAACTCTATTGTGCTGGGTAAAGCACTATTAAACCATGGGCAACTCTGTTTAGCTGGGTAAAGCGCTATTTAACTACAGGCACCTCTATTTAGCTGGGTAAAATGCTATTAAACTATGGGCACCTGTGTTTAGCTGGGTAAAGCGCTATTAAACTATGGGCACCTATGTTTAGCTGGATAAAGCATTGCTTAACAGCAGCCTATTATATATCTGGGTCCTTTAAAAATATATATTTTGTTCACTGATACATTGGCCATGTCACTGCTTTTAATAAAATTTTAATCATATATGTCTGGTATTATTTCAAATACCGATTTAAAACATAAATAAGAAGGGAAGTGTTAGGACTTGAACTGTGAATGCTTTCTCTTTGTGCATACGCTCTACCATTATGCTATTGCAATTTGGTGTGGCTTGCTTAAACATTCTTTCTTATGCTCTTTCATGTCAGAATTGCTTACTATGGCTAAACAATGGGCACACCCGCGCACACACACACACACACACACACACACACACACACACACATACGGGCAGCTATAGCGTGGATTTAAAAAAAATATATATATATATATTTTACTTTTTATAACTGTGATGGGGGTTTACAGTGTCAGGGAGTGTGGTGTTGGGTGCAAGTACATTTGAGCGAACTCACTCTTGTGTGTTGACATTTTGCTTTTACTACACTTGCAGGGGTGTGGACATTTAGACTGCTCGGCAGTCGGACATTCCCCCTGCTTTCATACTCGGTCTGTGTAAGAGTTACAGTTGAGTCAGCGTGCCCTCATGAATATTCATGGACGCTGATGTCATACCGTTCAATTGCAGTCTCCGAGTAAGATTTATTAAGTCTTACACGGAGGATTCATGAATCCAGGGGATTGTGTTAAACAAAATCAAACAATGTATGCCCTTCTTTTAAGTTCATTCGTAAAGGATACATTGCCATTTAACCCTTGGAAGGCTGTGGCATCAAGCCTTAGTTGCCAAAGGTCATAGGTTAGTTCTAAGCTAATTGCCCTTGCAAGCCTAGCCGATTATCCTTTGTGAGACTCAAACCCTGCACCTTGTGTTTGTAAGGCAAACACCTTAACCATTAGGCCACCCTCCTAATCTCTTGTCATAATAAAAAGTTTTTCCAGTCTCCTGAATAAATAGTAGACCAAATCTGCTCCAGAACTAGGAACTGGAATTTTTTAAACCCACTACATTGAGTTGCATGATGTGCCAGGGTGCTTTTGTTATCAGATTTTTGCAGACTATATAGGTGTTGGTATATTCTCTTATTTAATGCATTGTTCGTCTTACCTATATAGAATGCGTGACATTGTGTACAGTGTGCCAGATAAACCACCGGTTCAGAAACACAATGAAACTTTCCACCCTTGGAATGTTATGCAATCTTGTCATATAAATCGACAGTATAATTACTGTTGATGTATGCACATTGATTGCATCTGCCACAAGGTCTAGTTGTAGGAAAAGACGTTTCAGTGTTAAGTTGGCGTTGACAGGAGGGGTGTCTTTATTGTTAAAGTGTAGCCCAAGGGGGCCAGGGGATACCCTATAGAGCGTTTCAAGACCATAAAAAGAGAAATTTAGTCTGAGAGATATGGAAAGTATGGCTCTATTCTTAAATATGAACTACACTTTAACAACAAAGACACCCCTCCTGTTAATGTGAGATCTAATTTTTCCAACAACATGGTTATTCATTACTCACTTGACGTCAAGGACATTGAAAACATAATTCGAAAATACTGATCAGTTTTTCAATGTGATGATACCACCAAACAGCTTATCTTTCACAATCCCGAATTTAAATGTAAAAGGAAACACAATATTAGGAGCCTATCGGAAAATTGCCATCTTAACACTGAAAGGTCATTTCCTGCGACTAGTCCTTGGGGCAGATGCAATCAATGTGCATACGTCAACAGTAATTACACTGGGAATTTATATGACAAGATTGCAAAACATTCCAAGGGTGGAAAGTTTCATTGTGGTTCTGAACGGGTGGTTTATCTGGCACACTGTACACAATGTCACACCTTCTATATAGGTAAGATGAACAATGCATTAAATAAGAGAATATACCAGTACCTATATAGTCTGCAAAAATCTGATAATGAAAGGTCCTTGGCACTAGTTCTGGAACAGGTTTGGTCTACTGTTTATTTGGGAGACTGGAAAAACTTTTTATTATATCGAGAGATGCTTTGACAACTCAGGCTTGATGCCACAACCTTCCCAGGGTTAAATGACAATATATCCATTACAATTGAACTTAAAAGAAGGGCATGCATTGTTTGATTGTGTTTACCACAATGTTTTTCTACTTGTTTTTTCCACTTGTTTTTCCATTTGTTTTATTTGTTTTTTATCACTTGTTACATCACTATTTTATATTTGCTGTGCATTACATTTGCAGCAAGGTTTTCTAGACCCTGAATTATAACCCAGGCTTTTTATTAATGAACTCAGTTACTACTGCATTACTTGAGTGGGCAGAGACCTACAAGGGGGTATTTAAGCATTCTTAGTCTTTACACACACTGTTTTGATGATGTCTTTTTGGTTTTAAGATGAAAGCTCTTGTATTGTATTTTGTTGTGTTTTTAACCCCTGTTTTATTAAATTATTAGTAATTCCTAATATTGTATTAAAATAAATAAATAAATAAATAAAATAAAATATCCTTCAAGTATTCAGACATAATTGACCCTCTCTTTCCATCAGGAATTTTGAAAGAAGCAGGGTTGCTCTTGTGGCCAAGTGGTCACCACCATGGCAAAAGTAAGTATTGAAGATATTTCTTTAGGCTTAGTTCTCATGGAGGTCTTTGTGGCAATACATTTAAATATATATATATATATATATATATATATATATATATATATATATATATAAATATATATATATATATATATATATATATATATATATATATATATATATATATATATATGGTTTACCATCAGAATATCGGCGGGCACATCATTGAAATGACTTCCGTGAACTCTGAACTGCGACCTCAAAACCGAGAATGCCAGTATTCAGAATCACAGAATCTTGCCCCCTTTTTTACCCATGGCAGCACTTATTTCAGGTATGGAGCAGTCTGTAATGTCGATGTTCACTGTTTTTTTCAACTTTCTGATGTGTTGGCAGTACATAATTTATGGAAACTGTTTGACCATGTGCACATTCAGGGATGTGCCTGCTGACATTATATGATGGTAAACCTATATATGCATATATATATATATATATATATATATATATATATATATATATATATATACACACACACACATATATATATATATATATATATATATATATATATATATATATATAGTATATATATATATATATATATATATATATATATATATATATGAAGGTGTAAGACTCACCTACCTCTGACCCACTTTCAGTTATGTATGTTTGTAAGGGACAGGCAGACAGATGAATGGGGAACTAAAAACGTAGTAAATTCTCAAAGCACCTTTACTTGTTTTGCTTTTATATAATGCATCGGAGCTTCTCTGCATTCAAATCACCTTAGGCAAAACCCCATGCAACTTCCTTGCAAGCTATAGGTCCCCCACTATGGCCCAGCTAACCCATAACATAACATGTATTTAAACTTATTGGAAACACCCACCATCCAACCCAATACCGCACACTTAAGAGGTTAGCTCATATCTATCATATTGACAATACTCCGCTAAGATCTGACCTAGTAGTAAGGGACTTGAGGACAAATATAGACAGTAATCTTGCCTTTAACCATCATATGACTGTAGTAGTGAGGAAATCATTTTGTGTTGTGCAACTTCTAAACAAAAGTATGGTATCTAGGTCCAAGGAGGTCATTGTTCGACTGAATTCAGCATTCATCAGACCTACCATTGAGTACAATGTTCGCTTTGGTGTGTACCTAACCAGGCACATCAACAGTTGGAGAATCCACAGAGGTTCTTCACTAAAAGAATACAGGGCGTAAGTAACATGTACTATGCAGACCACCCCAAGGCCATATCCCTGTATTCTGTCCCATACATGCTGTTGAGGGAGATACAAGCCTGACATACAAGGCATTGTCAGACCCCACCCTGATGGACCTCCAGCATATCATCAAAACAAATAGCACCAGAATTACCAATTCTAAAGCATTAAACCTTGCCTGTGATATAAATAGGACCTGCTGAAAAGACAGATATATATCCCAAAGACTACTCCTTCTCTGGAACAGAATCCCTATCAATGCAAAGCGGAGTTCCTCCCTAACCTGATTCAAGTGTACTTTGGACAATTGGATGGGTGTCAGAAAATTCATCCCTATTTTGGTACTTATGTACTTAATGGACATAGGCAGCCTGTAAATGATTCATCTCCCAGGCTGCTGCTTCTAAATGTTTCATATCCCAAGCCCCTGCTTACACTTATCAAGGGTACCAAAACTTATCAGAAATTTGGGTTGCATGGCTAGGCTTTAAAAGGTCCTTGCAGTCATTACCGTAGTTCTCACCTGTGAAACTATGTTCCTCTTGAAGCAGCAGAGTACATGGTGAAACTAATGGGGGTAAAGAGATATTTTTAGGTATAGAAATACAGTATTCCTATAATTTAAATGAAATTGCTAGGACTTGTTTTTTTGAAACCAGCTGGTTTTATGCAATAGAAAATTGGGATTATATGTGGTCTCATCTATATGATGTTATATTAGCTCAACTCCTGCAACACACACACACACACACACACACACACACACACTCACACACACACACACACACACACACACACACACACACACACACACACACACACACACACACACACTGATAGTAATTGAGATATAAAGCTGTACAAATCATTCAATGATAAAGACAGATGCTGAAAATAACTTCAAGCATGCTTTGGTTATGATTTGGTAACTAAAAATATTGTGCTATTGTACATAATCATTTTGTCTTTAACTGGTTGATGATTTTAAGGTGGTTATTCAGTTTCAGTTCATAATCTATTTTTGTGCTGATTAATAAGCACTATAGAGCAGGAAATATCAATTTTTTTTTCAATCTTGATTTATGCTTCTGGAAAATAATCACATATTAAATGCAATGGCTGAGAGACGCTTTGATCCATTTGTAGATAATTCATATCTTGATTCCATTTACAAATAATTCATGCCATGGTTAAGAGTAAAAGGTACTAGCATGATTCACCTTGCAGCCCCAGGTTTGATTCCCTCTTTTTTTTTGTTCCTTCTTATATACTGTGTTAATCTGAGCTGAACACTGCAGTACACCAATGCTGGATTTTTTTTCTGAAAAGACGCACCTGTGTCTAACAAATGGTTGAAAGATAAAATTAAATATTCTAGCAAAAGAATGAAGCTTTCTGATTTTAGTGCTTAGCAGGCTTCAACAAATAATTATATTTTATAATGGCTATGCTGCTTATGAGACGAGTCTTTAACTTCTTGTTTTTGCCTAATGTTTTATATATATATATATATATATATATATATATATATTTTTTTTTTGTTACAATTGAATCATATGAATTTGTGACTTCTGTAATAATTGTTCAACTTAACTTTTGTATTAATGGAGATTCTCTCCCCAGGCCTCCACTGAAAATGGAGTCATTTGGATCCAGTAACCCAAACTACATTTGGAAAATGAAACAAAAATCTTACATGCTTTTGGAAAATTACTTGGTTCTGCCTGTATGCAATCTGAGCTGCCTTTGGATATCCATACAGTGGTGAATTATTAAAATACCCTGGGAAAAACAATAGAAAATGTATAGATTTGTTTAACCTAGATTATGTGGCAACTTTTGGAATAAAGGATATATTATGCCTAAGTGCCATCATTTCCTTAAGGAAAAAATAGATAAGGCTGTTTAACAAATAGTACCACAAACTACACATTAGAAGGATAGCACTCAAGAACAAACTAGTAAGCAAAGACTGAGTGAAAAAAGCAGGAATATAGTTGGCAAGACTGGGAAACAGACCCTTTATTCCACAAGACATTCAAGACATTCATTAAATCCTCTGTGAAGGATGAAAGCACTTAATCACTGTCTTGAATGTTTAACAGATAGCATTTGTTGTTCACAGAGTATTCTAGGTGAATTATCAGCCAATAGAAAATGAATCTTCCTGGGCAAAAACTTCAATTTAGATGATGTTGGAGGGTTGCAGTCTGGCAGGAAGATGGGTAAGCTTTTCAAGGAAATCATAGGAGGCATAATTTCCCTTTAAGGGTCCTGAGCTGAAGACTGCCACAAAAATATTTAGTTATGACTGAAGATGTTAGGGAAGCTGAATCTTGTCTACAATGGAAGTTAGAACTTAGCGACAGTACCCAAATGTACATTGAGGAAAGAGTAGTTTAGACCTGAGTCAAATATCTGTGATATATAAACTAGGTTTAGAGGAGCAGATTCTAGAAAGGTGTCCACATCATTTTAAGTTAAACATACAGAAAAGCAAGTCCACTTATTTAAGTAGGTGTTCTAAACACATGGCCTTTTGGCAGATGTAATATCTGAGCTCACCCATTCTGATAACCAGGGTGCTTAGCAATCAATTGTAGCCAAGTGCTTAGTCTCAGAACAAGGAGATTTGGGAAAGACATCTTGTATCAGTGAGACATCAGCAACTTCAAAAAGTGGAAACCTCAGAGCTTTGTAGAAGAGGAATGGCTGAAGAGTCATGTCTTCCTCAGCAAAAAGGAAATGATCAGAATTACCTGCCTTGTGAAGTATATGCCACGGTGGTATGGCGGTAGGATTGTTACCTCACAGCAAGAGGTTCTCCCATTCGATTCTCGGCTGGACTTGGGAGTGCCTTTGGTGTGGGGTCTGCATGTCCTCCCCACAGTTGGGTAGCATTCGAAAGACATGCGTGTGTAAATGGGCATGCCTTCAAACATTGCAAGCTCACCCACTTTAGATGGTTAGCTAGTGTTAACCTAGTGAAATTCAAATATTAAAGACTGAAGACTGAGAATGCCAGTTGGAATTGAAAATCTTTCCTTAGTCAAATGCTGTGTCATAATATTGTCCTCCTTATGCATCACTGCAGAAGAGTTCAAAGACATTAAAACATCATTGAACTCCTTAACAGAATTACCAAAATCTACTACTGATGATACACACACACACACACACACACACACACACACACACACACACACACACACACACACACACACACACACACGCACACACACACAGAAACACTTCTTCCCATAAAGATGAGCAGTCAAAAATTGAGGCGGTTCTTGTTCAGCAACAAAAGGAACTTACAGATCTGCACAAGATGCCCAGTATGCACTCTAACAAATTAAAGGATATACAAAGCCATGCAAAGGGGTTAGAATTTAAGAACAATAATCTAGAAAATAGGGCATGGCATAATAACCTCCACATTATGGGATTACCTGAAGAATTGGAAGTAACACATACACTGGCTTTTATAAGGAAGGAGATGTGAAAGATACTGAACGCATTCTCCCAACCCCATTATCAAATGATCCCACAGGATTAACTAAAAATGCAGAGAATCAACATTCCTAGACACTTGGTATTTAACTGTCTAGACTACAGTGAACTTAAAGAAATCTTACATGCAACAAAGGCTCATAGCAATGGAAAGAAGGCTTGTGAGACATGTAGTAAAGGTTACCCCCAACTACAGTGCCTCTCTTTACTTCAAAAGAAAGCTGTGTCCTTCTTGAGACTCTTTCATGATCTGGGCTATAAAGTGAATCTATGCTTTCCAGCAGTATTAACTAGCAAGGACACAATGCAGTCTCATTTTTTCCCCCCTCCCAGGAAGCTGACAGTTATTTACAAACTGTGCTAACAACCCCACCAACAGGTCTATGCTGATGAAGTGCAAGGTAATGGTCAAGGTATGCATGGGGCAGGGGGTGGGGACTTGAATTATCAGTGTGTGCATTTTCCCGCAAGACACAGCAGCAAATAAGGGAAAGAAAGAAAGAAAGATGGCATTCGATAGTGAAAAACTCATAGAGGGCAATCATTTGGGAAAGCCACTCAATGACTTCAAATAAATGTCAAATTAGAGTTTAACCATTACTTCATGCATCTGTAGACTGCGAGGACATGGCTTTCTTAACCCCTGAGATCTCTGTCAAGAAGAGAGCACCCTAGAAAAATTGTAGAGGTATCTAATGGACAGCTTGGTGATGGGACCCAAATGTGTCTGCTAAAGTACTATGTTTCAATGCTGGTCTATGCTGCCACCTTCTAGAGAGGGCTGCCTTTATGGAACAAAACATTTTCGGTTAGCAACTAAAAGATACTAACCCCATTGCCCTGTTGTTATGACATGGCACTGGCATCCTCCTTCTGCTTTAGAGACTGTTATCCCTAATTTTTTTTTCTTTCTGGTCATCTAATTAAAATATTAAAGAAAATAATTTGCACGCATAAGATGGGAGGGAGTGGGAAGGGGGCTGGCCAGTTTTGGACACTTTTTAGATCTGCTCTTCTATTTGCTGCTTTAAGGTTAATCTAGCATCATAGTGACTCACTTTATTTGCTTTTTTTCCCAATGGAAATGAGGTTAATCTGTATCTGTAAAATGTTTAGGTTATACTAAAAGCTAGTTTTTATATAGACAGTATAGCAAGTTATTCTCTTTACAATTTGGATTATAAACATTTAGAAATGTTGACCACTGAGAAGGTTGCCAGCCCACCTAGCTGGAATTTTGTAAATAATTCTGTTATTTGTGAATAGTAATATGGTTTGTGTGCTTGTCTTACAAATGTAAAGAAAACTATATGTTATGTTAAACTGTATGTTATGTGCTGAGCTTCAAGAATGTAGCAACAGTGTGCCCTACTGGAAAAGAACAGAGTTGACTTGCTAATAGTAAGTACTAGATTGCAGTGATTTCTCTTAGAGATAGATAGGAATATTGCAAGATTGGTTTAGATATTTTCCATATTTATGTGACACTGTTCTGCAATGTTGTTTTAAAATATTTCCTGTGATTTTGAAGTCTGTTGTCACTGTGCTGAGTTATTGAGTATTATCTTGTGCTTTTATTATTTATTATTAAATATTCTAAACCTTTTAATTATTCCTGGTTTGTTTATAGAGATACTTAAACTCTTAGAGTACTTGTATATATATTTGGTGACACTGTACAGGCCACTCCTAAATAGCCTTAGTCTTGGACACACTTACCATTTGGATAATAGTAACATTGCAGAGTAGAATTGGTCACCCTTTTGTAAGGACCTTCTAGATGCTGATAAGTAAAGGTGGCAGCGATTTATACTTTATACTCTGGGCAGAAGGGGGCATAGCTGGCAAACCTGTGCCGGCCTTTCCCAGAAGTGTCTGTGTGTTTGTATATAAATCAAATATCAAGGTGTGTGTGTGTCAGCTACTTGGGCAGGGACATGAAGCATTGGTTGGACAGAAAAGCGTGCTGGAGGTTTTTGCTTGACTACTCGGCTGCCAGTGGGGAGTTTTATTGGGGGTCTGGAGAAAGAGGCAGAAACCAGCCCCAAACTGACTGTGATCTCTGTGTGCTCTTAAGGGAAATTGTACTTTACTGTTTGTGTACTTCTCATCCTCCCAATGTGCATGTCCCTCACTGGTGCTAGTGGTGAAGATTGAGACTCCTTGATTACTGGGCCAGTGCAGGGGCATCACAACCACAACAGTTTGAAAAATAATTATAATATTATCTTTACCTCATGAAATATAAAAGGTATATCCGTTAAAGGCTGTGACATTCTTAAAGTCTTACACAAGCTTAAAGCTCATGCAATCTTCCTGCAAGAGACAAAGATTTAAACATGTAGGGTAAGTCAAGCATTACACAAACAGAAAGGCCCAAAGTTGTTTTTCTGTGCATCATTATCCAAAAGGGGGGTTGCAATGTTAGTAAGTAAAGATTTTGGGTTGGTGGATAGATAGCTAGATAGATAAATAGCTAGATAGATAGACAGATAGATAGATAGATAGATAGATAGATAGATAGATAGATAGATAGATAGATAGATAGATGGATAGATAGATAGATAGACAGACATGCATGGATGATTAGCGCAATTGGATAATCCTCAAAGTAGCCTCCCAGAAAGTCTACCTTGTATTAGTTAATTTCTACATTCCAAATAATGATGTTCATGAAAAATTAATGAAGCTTGGGGGAAACTTTCATCTTTCTTACAACAGTCTTATGGACTTATAATAGACTACAATTTCAAAGTCGTTATGTACCTCATCTTGTATAGACAATGTTGTCATACTGTGCAACTACCCAAATCCTCCAAGGCTCTGTGTAAGTTTGTAGATGAGTTCCTATTACTGGATGAGTGAAGAAATTTCTACCCTACTCAAGGTATAGCCAGTAGGTTAGATTTTTGGTTGGTAACTAATAGCGTGCAATCCGCAGTAGATATAGTAAGGTTATGCTGGTGTGCTTAATTTTACCACAAGATCACATTTGGGAATGGCCCCTCAGTAGAAATTTGACCCACATTATTTATTTATTTATTGACATTTTATTACTAGGAAAGTCTGACAGGATAGGAGCCCATTTTCAGTGGAGGCATGGCAAGCAAAGCCCCAAAGTATTACAAAACATTTTAACAACAATAATTTTATAGCCTTTAAAAGTAATACATAACAACTACAGTTTAAATAAGTATACCAAATCAGATATAATATGAAAACATTGGTTAAATAATAGATACAAGTTATATGACAATGTTTTAATATTTAGAGATACTTTAGCCAGTTATAGAGAAATTAAAGGTAAGCTAGTATAATATAAACATGAATTACAATATGAACTAATAGAAAGGAAGCTTGTGGTATACTTAGAGAGAATAGCCAGGGGAGAAAAACTGATAGAAGTAAGGAAGTGAGTGAAGAAGGGAGAGTTAGGAGGTGCAAGGTATGAATAGGTATTTGCTCACATTTGGGGATATAGTTTATCCTGGTGTTACAAACAATGCTCAGCAGGTTTGTGGACAGACAGGAGATTTTGGTCATTGGATCATAATGGCCCACTGGGAACCTAATTATGCAGACTGTTATTTAGTGCTGGTCAAGAAGATTGATTCTGCATAATTTTATAGGTGGTAAGATGCTGCGTATATGGTAGTTGATCAGGTAGTTGTAACTGATTTAGGCTTTTTAAGGGGTATGTTTTGCAAATTTAGCAACCTTTTTTTATTTTTGTGATGCCTGAAGGTTAGTAAGGATGGGAACTCCATGCAGAGGTGTGGGGAGGCGATATGTAGTGACACGTGTAGCTTTAGTTGCATTGGTGAGAACGTTTTTGTCTCTATAAAGCATCCCTAGTTTTTGATGATTTTTTACTTATGAAATTTTGTATATGCAGATCGAATTTAAGAATATTGTCCACTATCATCCCTAATAATTTGCTATGAGAAGTGACTTTAATGGTTGTAGAGATAAGACTTTACATTTTTTTTTCATATGAGAAAGAATTGGGGAGCAAAAGTATTAATTTGTTTTTTTAGGGTTGAGCATGAGTTGTGAGTTACAAGGCAATGTTTCAGTAGCTGTTAAAGCTTCCTGAGTAATTTTTTGGAGGTGTGCCACATTGTCAAATTTGCAAATGTGTATATAATAATCTGTGTCTTGCATTAGGAAGGCCTGTCGTGAGGATGTGTGGATGCTGTTGGTGAAAATGTTAAAGAGGAAGGACCAAGGAAAGAGCCTTGTGGCACACCAGTGGTGATTGAGATGTATAGAGAGTGGGTGGAGTGGCATTTTCCTGAGAGAAACCTATTGGATAGATAACTTTTGAACCATAGAAGGATGGGCTGGGAGAGACCTAATGAGGACATATGAAGTAGAGGTTTGCTGTAAAAAGAAACTGTGTTGATGGCTTTAGACAAGCCTAGAAATAAGGAGGAGACTAGCTTGCCATTACATCCAGCTTTATTGACAGTATCTATACAGTGTGTTAGAAGTGCAGTGTTAGTACGTTTGGAAGAACAGAAGTCATGTTGTGTGGGCAATAGTTCTTCTGGTAGTAGATATTTTAGCAATTGTTTTTGAATAGATTTTTTAAGTATTTTGGAGAGGGGGATAAGATTACTATATGCCTAAAGTTAGTAATGTCTCTTGAATTTTCTCCTTTGTGCAGAAGGATAATTTACAAATCTTTCCAGAGAGAATGAATGTGGGATTCCTCTACTGACCTATTTATAAGGATCGAGACAGCACAGGCAATATTAGTGGCTGTTATTTTAAATACTCACCATAGAACATAATTTGAGTTAGTTTAACAGTAGTTTATATAGGATGTGGGCACAGGTTTGAAGATGAAAGTAGATGTGGTGATACATGGCTGTTGGGCAGGGTTAGGAAGAGATGCTGGAGAATCCTTGGTTAGAGATTGTATACTATCTAAGAAATAAGAATAGAGTTGTATTGCACTTTTGAGTGATGAGTTATTGGGAAAAAGGTTAGTGTTTAATTTATGGCCAGGATGCAAGATTTCTTTAATGGCTGTCCAGATTTTTTAAGGAATGTATTTATCATTATTCTAAAAGTTATTATAGTATAGTTTTTTGTCTTTATTAATTTGCTTTTTAGTACAATTGTGAAGCATTCTCAAGTTTTCGAGATATTGAGGTATTTTATATTTTTGCCATTCTTTCCAGGCTTTTTCTCAATTTTGCATTAACATTCTACCCTTTTGGATAGCCAGATTGCATTATTTGTTTTTAGTATCTTCCTTCTAGTAGGTGCAAGGCTATCAAGGATATTCTGGCAAGTTGTACTGAATTCATACATCATTTAAGGGGAGGAAATTTAGGAAGTTCATTAATAGACAATATAGTAATAATGAACTCTCTGCTGCAATGGATTTATCACACAAATGAAATGCCCTTGGTTTGCGCTGACTTACTTTTGATTGTTCAAAAAATACCTGTGTCTATATTTGTTGTGTCCTTATCAGTTAACTCCTTTGGTAAAATATGTCTCACAATTAATACACAGGCCAAAGTTATATTGCTCCTCCAACCCCCAAAAGATCCACTTAAAGCCACCAGATGTAGATTCATTCCCTTACTAAATTCTGATCTTAACATTTTGGCAAAGGTGCTAACATTGAGATTTAAAGGAATTATATTCAAAATAGTTCCTTGTAATCACTTATATTTTATTGAAGGCAGCTTCAGTGGCTCAGATGCAATCAGACTAAAGATAAAATTGCATTGCCTTTGTCAGACTGAAGACAAATGTGCAGGAGCTTTATTTAGGTTCATAGGTTAGTACTAGGCTAACTGCCCTTATGGGTCATTTAAGCCTAGCGAATTATCTCATGTGAGAATCAAACCCTGCACCTTATGTCTTTAAGGTAAGCACCTTAACCCTTATGCCAACTTCCCACCCCTTATGCCAATTTCCCACAGTTTCCACAAAGCTTTTCACAGTATGCTATGGTACTTTTTGTGGGAAGCCACAACGCTTTATCAGTTCCCTAAGGAGTTCACAGAATGGGTTCAATTACTATACAGAAGTGCTTCAGCATGGATATACACTATTGGAATTCTATCTAAATCAGTGGCAATACATTGTGGCACTAGGAAGTGGCACCCACTATCCTCCATACTGTTCATTCCGGCAGCATCAATAATAGATATCTATTATACAAGTTTGGATCCTTCTGCATCCACCAAGGAAAGAGTAGAGTCCCTTTAACATTTTTGTTTGCAGATGACTTTATGATATGGGTTAATAGTACACACAGGGAGTCACCATCTTAGAAGCTCCAGACTCCTTGCGTCCACGTACACATTTCAGGGTAAATCAAGTCAAAGCAGGTTACTTTCCTCTGCTAAGCAATAGACAGTCACATGTTAGTCCCTCTACACAGAATCATATTAAAGCTGTGAATATGGTGGCATATTTGGATATTAAATTAAATACAAACACCAACAACTGGCAGATGCTGACCTTGGTGCAATTCTAGAATGCATGCAGCTGACATTTTCTACATGGAATGATTATCATCTTAACTTCTTGACTAAAATACAAACTGCCAGGATGTTCATTCTCAAAAGTCTTACTTGTTTCCTCCTCACATCAAAGGAGCTCAAAAACTGATATTTGACTACATCTGAGAGGGAGAAAAAAGTTGTATGGTGCAATAAAGCAGCAAGGCTTTTATGTGCCCAGTCTGCTGAGGAATGACAAAGCCATTATAAGATGGTATTATGTTAGATTAAGGAAATAAATGAAACCTTCCTGGTATGACTCAGAGTTAAGGGTCTGCTTTCTTCTGATCCCCTCAATAAAGGTCACTCCCCCAAGCAAAGTATGAGACCCAGTGAGGTGGAATTTTGTTATGAGAAAGATTTCACAGGTAGCAAAAAATGTTGTTGTAAGTGCTTTGTTGTGGAACCACTCTTGTATTCCAATCAATCATAAGCTTATTTGATAGAGAAATGGATAACTGCAGGCATATACAATATTTTATATACATATATATATATATATATATATATATATATATATATATATATATATATATATATATATATATATATATATATATATATGATGAGTTTTGAATACTTTTATTATATTGCATCAAATTAGAGAGGATTTTTCTACCCTGAGATCTCATTGGTGGAAGTTTTACCAGCTGCAAGGCTGCATTACACAGTTTCATAAAAGCACAGGAACCAGCATCCTTTGTAAGATTGTCTCTTGGCTTGATAACATATGGTTAGGGAAGAATAGATTGGGTAAGGGCAAAATATGTGCTTTTTATTATACACGTTATTCATACTACCAGAAAACTTACATTAATGGAATAACTGTCTGATAATCTTACTTATGAAGAATGGCTTTATTGTCTTAGAAGTACACAAGACAAATATAGTGCTAATATTGGCTAGGTTTGCATTTGCAAAAATTCTATATCAATGGCATATAACACCAACTATTTTATAGTTATGAAGTATAATTCAGAGAGACCAATGCTGGCTTTGTCAAGTTATGGGAGGAGACAACCAACACCTTATTAGGTGCTGTCCTCATTTTAGGCACTTTGGCACAGGATACAAAGCAGAATGCCCCTGCATGCATTCCAAAATATTAAATACTAGATCTTTGGAACTGTCGTAGCTAGGGAACTTAGAAGTTATGATATACTTTTGGATCATAACAGATGTTTCCACACTTTATCTTATATGTACATTTACTGGTAAACCTACTCTGTTTGTGACCAAGCTGTATTTCACCAGTTACATTGCAAATTGATTAGATGACATAGTCAGGCATTAGGTATGCATAGATGGTCAGACTTTTGGAGCATTTTTACTTATAACTTTAATCAGAAATAAAGCGTTGTTAATTTTACTATAACTATTTACTCACAACTTTGTTGTAATCATATCTAGTTTCTTGCTATTCTGAATATTGTGTTATACTATAATGTTTGCTTCCATTGTTGAAAAACAACAGTAAAATTAATGCTGTGCAAAACTGAATTTTATGAAAAATTAAACTCAGTGACATTTTTATGTAGAGAGCAAAAAGCTTTCTACCAACCTGAGGTCTGTACAATAAGAAATATGAAACAGTAGTGCTTTGTTGAGCAGTTGGCTTACAAGATAAAGGAGCTGTTTCCTGTGACCCAATGGTACAAAGTTTGATTCCCTTGGCCTCCACTACCTAACTGTATGACTGAATAAGTCATTTAACTAAACTCTGCTTATGGGCTGAGTCTGGAAAAGGTCTATGGAGATCAGTGCTCTATCTTGGAAAACAAATAAATAAATGTCTGGCTTTACTGAGTGACTGTAATTTTCAGTGTTTTAAGACTCGTGGTGGTGGTGCTGCAGTAGCGTTGTCGCCTCACAGTAAAACGCTGTCCGGTTCAATTCTCAGCTACAGCGTCTTCTGCGTGGAGACATGCGTGAATGGGCGTACCTTCTTTGAAGGTTGTGCATCAGGGCTGGTAACTTGGCACGTAAAAATCAACTACCAATCATTAGCGGACCAGAGTTTCCACTGTAGCGACCCCTAACCAGGAAAAGCCAAAAGACACAACAACAACAACCACAAAGTCAAATGTTTTTGAGAGACACTGAAAACATATAAGGAAAATCAAGTATATTATGTACAACCGGAGACAACTGAGAGGTGTGGGAAGTATTTGGGAAGGGGTATTACACTGCTTTGCATTGTATGGGTTTTTCATTCATTCTATCACAATGTGACATCTGAGGTATATTTAGTATAGAAAGTGGCTGTAATTGCTAGGGCACATTTATTGTGTGTGTGTCTGAGTAAAAGTTTGCCTGTCTGTGCCTTTTCATGCGTGCATCCGAGTGTGATATTTAAATAACTTATATTTTGGCTGCAAAATGATTCTTCTCAAAACAATTACATATGCTATAACAAATTTGAAACAGAAGGCAGAGAAAATATCTTAAATAAGAAGTATAATAAAACACACATACTGAAAATTTAACAGCTAGCCCATTAACTAAGTGCAGTAATGTCCTGTAGGGTGGATGTGTGCTATAGGGGAAGTATTGGACATTCCATGGAAAGGTGGCTAAGAAATGGGTGCTTTTGAGATGGAAAGGTAAAGCTGAGTATGAGATTTAACTTTAGTAGGCTGGAGCTGAGGGTGTGTGGTGTTTCAGAACAACACGTTCCTAAATTCTTCTTCTCTTCCAACTCAGTGTCCTCACCACAACCACTCTGCCTGTGTCTCAACCTCCTTCATTCAAACTCATTTCATTTCCCTGCTTGTTTTTTCCATTAAGTTCAATTAATTTTTAAAAGTTGTCCCAAGGTTTTTCCTTGCTATTGGTACATCCTTTCTCTAAAAAACTCAGCTATACCATATTTACAGTTGTTACCTCTTCCTCTAATATAAATCATCTCTCCTCACTCTACCGTATTCAGGTTTTCTTTGTGTTGCATGTTATTGCATTCATAAAGTGGAAAGCTGAGTTTACTGTTCCTATGTTTATATGCCATTCATTGTAGACACCAGTGTCACAAACGTATATCTGCATTCAGGGTAACAGTCAGTATACTACAATACAGCTTTGTCTTAGATTATACAGCATAAATGATATACTGAAAATCAAAGTGCATTTGACATTTTATAAATATTGTATGCTTGAATTGGTTCAGTACTGTATACTTACTGTTAATGCATACATATGTGCTCCTTAGTATTTTTTGAATATATTTTTTTATGGATACTCATTTCTTTACATGTCAAAATCATATTTATATTGCAAACATTTTATTGATAAATGTTATCAGTCTGTAACTTTTTTCCAGAAACCTCTTCTCTTGCAGTCATGGCTTCAGCTCAGATGCACTTGGATTTACAGAAGATTACCAATGAGTATGTTTGTAATGCCTTGACAACCATGAGATGTGCCTCCTGTCTTCAATGTTCACTTGTATGAAGTATATCAGTTACATATATTGTGAAAGCAGAGTGACTTTGTCTCTTTTTGTTTTAGTGAGTGATAGTAAGAGTATGCAATGATATCAAGCAGAGCACATGCATAGATCTGTATACACTCAATGCAGTTCCACTTATGTGCACCTTTTTATTAAACAAGTACCTGCCCCAAGGGTCTGTCAGTCCACAAACACAATCCACAATCCTGAAGGAACTAGGGCTGCTTTCACATTTTCAGCATTCTTTTCCTATCTGGCAAACTAATGAAATAATGCAATAATGAAGATGGATCGCCATCATTGCTGAAATTTAAACAAATAACGTAATCAGACAATATTGAGTCTATTTAATACAGTCTCATTCATATTCCTGTGATTCATAATCATTCAGTCAAAACAAATTGCAGATAAAAATAAATACTATGATATTAGATTAATGTACATCACTAACATAATAATAATAATAATAATTGTTATTATTCATGTGCCATGAAACATTTGGATCAGGGTGTCATTTAGTCTGGCAAAACAGAAGTGCTTACATCAGATAATATTGTACACTGCATTAAAAATGCTACAAAAAAAAAAGAAAACTAAATCCATATACTTAATTTTCATGAAGAAAAAAAATTGCTTTCTCTCTACGTGATGGTACTCTGGCAAAACAGATGTGCTTACAGCAGATAATACCGTGCACTGCATTAAAAAATAAAAGCTTTTTGCTCTAATGCTACAAAGAAAAAAAAAAGAAAATTAAATCCATATACTTAATTTTTATGAAGACAAAAATTGTTTTCTCTCTATGTGATGGTAACCTAGAAGGAGGTTATAATTGGTAGCTTAAATTTTATTTTCTTAAAGTGCTTAATCCTATCACCTTCCAAAGTAGTACAGAGTTGAAACCACAGCAAGTGGTATGATACTTCCAAGGTATAGATGTTGAAAGAGATAGTGATGTAAAAGTTAATGGAAGATGTTGTGAAATGTAAAACAGTGTGTTTACAGTGGGATGTGGCAAACAGAAAGATGGAATTAGAGTGAGTTAAAAAAGCTAAGGAAAATATCCTGAACTGGGGAAGTAAAAGGAAAAGGTATGAAAACTGAGAATTATGGAAACAAAAAAGTATTTGAGAAATGTAGAAACATCACAGACAGAAGCAGAGTACAAGATTGGGGCAAAAAAGGAGGCAGAAACAAAATGTTTTTTTTACTAAAGGCTAAAAATAGCAAAGGAGGAAAGTGTGAATTGCAGCATTTTAAAAGTAGTGATGGACAGAAGATTATTAGAAGTGACAACATCCAGTAGGCTTTCATGGAGTATTGTATCATTGCAGTCCTTGCAGGAAACTAATTTAGGCTAGTTCTTTAGGAAGTGATAGGTGAGGAGTTTATCAAGAGGGGATGAGGGAATCTGCATAAGAAGATAGTGATAGAGGAAGTAGTGGCTGCTATAAGATACAGGAAGAGACGAAAGTTAAGCAGAATGGTAAGATTTCTAGAAGATTGTTATAATGCGGTAGGGTTAGAAGTCAGTAAGATACTTACAGGGATGTTTAATGACACTGTGGAGATAAGGAGGGTAGCTGAATGTATGAGAATGCATCTTCATAAGATCATAGGATCATAGGAGGTTACTAGGCTAATGGCCTTGGAGCCCTTACAAGGCTATCCAAGAGTTTATCCCTAAAAGAAAACTCAGTCAATACCTGTCACTTCTGTCAAGAAGAGTCACAGGTGGAACTCCTGGGACAAATTTGTGGTTTCCCATCCGCTCATCAAGGTTGTGCTTGAAGAGGGTCAGCGAGGTTCTCCGTTTGATATATACTGAAAGTCTATTCCAAAGATGCAGCAACATCTGGGAGACAAACCTGTCTCTCCAGCAGGTTTTGTTAATGTCACACATTAGATTTGGGCCTTTCAAGTGGGTAATGCGTGAGGAATTAGACTTATGGATATGGAGCACCTTTAGTAGGGCAGGGTCCAAGATTGCCTTATAGGTGAGACACAAGTCACCCCTGAGCAATGTGTATGATACCAAGTAGAGTGATAGTGATTTAAGCCTGTCCTCATAAGACAGGTGTTGGGGGCCATGGATTCTCTTTGTGAGGTATTCCTGTGGCCTTTCCAGTTGGTGCAGATGTTTGGAGAGGTACATGCCAAGCAGGATATTATACTCAATTATTGGCCTAATGATGGAGAAGTAATAACCTATTTTTTCTGGAAGCAATCCCTTTACTTATGAGATGAGCCAGGTAAAAGTCTTTTCTGACCACTACATGATGGTCGAATGTGAGATTGTTGTCAACCTGATTATCCAGGTCTCTCACCATAGGTTGCCTGCTTAGGGGCTTGCCATTTATGTGGTAATCAGTAAGGGCTGTGTTTTTGCCAAATGGTATGACGATACATTCTTTTGCATTTAACTTGAGGCCATGAATTTGGAACCAGTCATTTGTTGCTGTGAGACCTTCTTGCAGTATGTTAACATCATTTGGGAAGTCAATGACAGCACCCAACTTACAGTTATTCCCAAACTTGGTCAGCCACAAGCCTTTTGTCTTTGCATGGATCTTTGAGAAGTAGATGCCAAACAGTAGGGATCTCAGGACAGATCCCTGGGGAACACCACTAGTGACAGGTCTGCTATTGGAGCTGGAAGTACCTATTTGACCTTGCGGATCCTGTCAGTGAGCCAGTTGTCCACCCACTTGATGAGATAGGGATTTACACCAAGCTGTGTTAGCATTTCGAAGCTGCCCGAGTGGAGGATTGTGTCAAAAGCCTTGGCCAAGTAAAGGTAAGGTGTATGGGGTCTATATTACATAAGCGAAAACCCATATCATCAAATACCACAGCACCAACACACATAGCCCGAACCGCAAATATGCCGAACCCCCTAAACCGTGAATTTTCAAATCTCGAACCATCATAGTCGGCCAACACCACTGCGTGCTACATGCTACATACCCAAACATAATAAATAAAACACATACATACACTAACCAAACCCTATTTCTATCCCTACACTAAACCTTACATACATTACTATCTATGCACTTACCTTAACCTGCACCCTAACCCTAAGGTCCGTAACTATCGCACACTTACCCTACAGACATATACCCAAACAAAATACATAATCCACACACATACAGTTAACAAAATCCTACTTCTAACCCTACACTAAACCTTACATACATTGTCAATCTTTGCACTTACCTTAACCCCCACCCTAACCCTAAGGTCTGTAACTATCGCACACTTACCTTATGGAGCTATACCGCAGATGGGCCAACCATGACACTTTGACATTTCATGTTTTGCGGTTTTGAACGTTCGCCATTACCATAGTTTGCGCTATATGTGTCTGTCTTCTGGTGTTCACTGAAATGGGATTTCAATCTCGTAATATAGACCCTCTGTATGTACTGATGTTTCTTCATCCAGGGCCTTGATGGCAGTCTCAAAGAAGTCATCCAGGTTCAACAGGCAAGATCTACCCTTGAAAAATCCAAACTGGGTGGGGTCAAGTGCTTGGAGACTGCCTATGCCCCTGTTTATGAGATCCATAATAATACTCTCCATGGCTTTACAAATCAAACTTGTCAAGCTAATTGGGCAATAGATTCCAGGGTCAGTAGTGGCACCACCTTTGTGCAAAGGGATGATATTGGCAGTTCTTCACTCTGATGGAATGAAACCTGTACGTAGGCTGTGGTTGAATAGGGTGCTCAATGGCGAAGCTAGTTCTTGCTGGAGATGGTGCAGAATACCGCCTGGGATGCTATCAAGTCCCATGGAAGCTGTGTTCTTTGCCTTGGCTAGGGCCTTTAGCACTTGATCTATGGAGATGTGAGGTGCAGGACAAGTATCAGGGATGTTGAAAGGGCCTTTGTGAGGGACAGAGGGGTGAAATTTGCTCTGAACTTATCTGCTAGCAGGTTGGCTAAGTCAACAGGATCAGTGTAAGTGATACCGTTAAGTACTAATTCAGAACATACCTGGGCTTTGCCATGGAGGTTCCTGATGTAACTGAAGAAGGCTTTGTGGTTTCCCTTTTTTTTCAGAGGCTAGTTTCGATTCATAATTGGCTCTGGAGGTTTTCACTAGTGATCTAATTTGCTTGTTGAGCCTAAGGAGGTAGTTTTTCCAGTTTGGAATTTGTTGCTATTTACCATTGACAACAGTTTCTTCCTTTCAATGCAAAGCCTGCTAATAGAGGATGTTCATCAGACACGTTTGTGTTTCCTTGAGGAGCAAGGTTTAGTTCTGTTGGGTATGGCTGAGTCCATGCAGTTGTACAGGTGCTTGTATACTGCATTGGCGTACTATTCAGAATTGTTGTCTGGATCTTCTGAAGGGGTGGTGGTGTGAAGCTACTGATACCCTCCCTTAGGAGGTTGTAGTCACCTTTTGAGAAGTGTTTTTAGCCTGGTTATGACAGGGGGTGGGGTGGGTAGGTGGGAGAGAAACTATGAATGAGACAGACCAATGATCTGATCTCACTAGGGAAGAACATTCTATGAGAGTGGCGCAGCAGTCACCCATGTTTGTGAGAACAAAATCCAGAATATTATCTCCCATTGTGGGGGATGAGATGAGCTAGTATAGTGCAATAGAACTGATGAAGTCAAGGAAGCATTGGGTGAGTGCATTAGTGCTGGAATAGTTCACCCATTCTATGGTGTAGTAGTTAAAATCACCAATGATCAGGATGTAAGGCAGTACCTTGATGAAGTCAAGTAGATCCAGGTAGGAGGAGTGGGTGTACTGAGTCATGGAGAGGGGTCTATAGCTGGCTATAACTTGGATGGGTGTCTTGCCAATTGTCAGTTGCACCTGAAGTAGTTCCAGTGCCTCATGTTGGCAAACCAGTCTGGAGGTGTGTCTGTCTTCAATGAAGATAGAGATTTCACCACCCTTAGTCTTCCCAACCTCATTTTGGGGTCAGAATATGTGGAATAAAGTATATCTTGGTAAGGCAGGGGTGCTTTCCACAGCCCTGAACCAAGTTTCCATGACCGCACAGACATTGGCATCTTCCAATGCGAGGAGAGCCTCCAGTGATGTGCATTTTTAGTTTAAGGCTCCTAGTGTTAAGCAAGATGAACTTCAATTTGCTTTTTGACAGATCTTTTATGTTGGAAGATTTGTCCTTGGGGCATTGCCGAAAAAAGGCACAATGGGGAGGCAAGAGCTTTGCCCAGGATCCGGAATCCCAGTGTTGACAGGTGGAGGCTATCTCTGGCAAAGCATCGAGGCCTGTCAACTATGTTATCCCAGGCAGACAGATACTTGATCCTCTTGGAATGACACCAGAAACTAAGCCACTTGTTGAAGTCAATTATTTTTTTGTTGGTATTGTGGTATCATTATTGGTGAAGGTAGGATGCTGCTTAGGGATAGAGACAAACCTGCCTGGGACACATACTGTGAGAGCTTAGTCATGTATCTCTTCATATAGTCCAGGGAGGTACATCTGAGGTCATTCACACCAACATGACAGACCAAGAGTCCTTAATCCATGGGTTTTATTGTAAGCGCTTTCCTTTGTAAAGTTAAAATGAATTTCTTTAAACCCTGAGCTTGGCATAGCTGTGCATTATGCAAACCCGCTTAAAACCACTTAAAACTGCTTCAATCTCCATATCTAAGTCAGACACTCTTCTGCCCAGCAACAAAATAACCTGCTATGCTAAGGCTTGAACCCAAGATCTTCTGAGTTATAGTTAGGGCAACACACCACTAAGCCATCTCAGCTCTAGGGAGTCACTGCTCCTTTTGTAAATATATCATGCAGTACAGTCATGAAACATTAGGGGAAAAAAAGACACCACTGCCACATAATGAACCCAAGACCTTCTGAGCTACAGTCAGACCAACACACCAGTAGGCCAACTCAGCTTTGATGAATTGCAACTGATTTTGTAAATATATCATGCAGTACAGTCATGTAACATTAGGGAAAAAAGACACTCCTGCCAAGTATTGGCTCCAGGACCCTCTGAACTACAGTTCACTGCAATGCACCAGTAGGCCAATTCAACCCTGGGGAATTGCTGGTGTTGTTATGAAGATATCCTGAGTACGAGTGACACTACTTCGACATATAATGTGATAAATTACAGCGTACTTGGGCCTGTGATACAGACACTGAACCAGTACACAGCCAAAAACATGTTAATGGATTGATGGGAGGCCTATGATATCAGGTACAGCTGACAACTGCACAGATTGTTGCAGAATGTCCACAGTTGCATCACCTACATATGGCATGGTTGTCATCAAAGCTATTCTGTGTGCTGATGTACTGGCAAAGAAGTGCTGATTGATTTTACAAAAGCATGACAGGCAGGTCAGTGACACATATCATAGCCATCCAAACACACATGTTCATGCCAATCCTGTGTAACACACTGCATGCATGCATTGATGTCTGGCAACTACACCTCCCATAATAATTACTCAGTAGCTCTATCTGTAACATTCCTAGCATGTCTGACATCTAGACACCCACAGTTCAGGCCCACTGTTCAGTCTGTTGCATGACAACTGCATGCTTGGCAATACAACCAAGAAATAACTGAGCCCTGCAATGTCCAGCAGACCTGGTTGCTGCTACCACAGTAACTGCCAGCCACAATAGCATGTCAAAGGCCTGGAGGGTGGGACACATATCACAAATATCAATATGTGTCCTAAACCACCCTAACTAATCTCTGGATGGTACTACTACTTAACATATGTACCAGAGGCACATGCCTCACCTGGACTGTAATGGGTACCCTCACCCTGGCCATGCTGTGACACAAGAGCTGACACTGTGTCCTCACTGAAATATACAGCTGGCTGTCCCCCAGTGTCTTCACAATCCCCAGTATGACTCCTGGCTAGAATGCAACAGCTGTGGCCTGCCACACATGCAGCCATATGTTCAGCTACCTGCTACAGACCTACCATACCGCCCAAACACCTAGAACAGTGCATCCACACAGCACCTATACATAAAGGGTTGGGGTGAATGTTCAGGTGACAGGGACATGTATTGCAGTCTCCCCCTACAAACACACACAGCTGTTACACCAGCATCAACTGCAGCAGCATGCACATTCATATAAAAAGGATGTATAACACTCACATCTGCCTGTCTCCTTACTGAGCCCAACACACATTGTTAAACAGTAACCTGCAACAGAATCACAAACTCTGTTAACAATGACCAAACATAGCATGCAAAACTGTGGACATGACACATCAATCCAAACAGTGAACAGTATTTCTCCATACCCTCTGTAATGCTGTAGCTCCCACACCTTAGTAATGCCCTCCTCACAGGCCAAGAAAAGTGCCAATGCCTATATGAAGGCCTTAATTATAGGACTGTGTTCCCAAGCCATTGGTTAATGGCAATGCAACTCAGCTGTTCTGGATGCAATTAGCAAGTGGTGGTCACAGACTGGTGCACAGGCAATCATCTGTTCATGAGCATTACCTGTAAAAGGCAAGCTGCTGCCTATGCTAAACAGGTCTGCCACTTTATTCATGAAGACAGACTGATTATCTGCGAGACTACAACTGAATTTCTTCTCACAAAGGAGTACAACAATATACCAGGTATGTGATAGAATTAAGCATGTAATGGAATGCAGATGGGGGGATGCAGTCATGGGAAATAGGAATTTAAATAGTAGGTCTCAACAACATTTATTGGACTGACATGTTGCTGTTAGTCTGCTGTCCAGCACCTACGGCCATTCCTTATGGCTCTGTATGCAGTGACATAGATCACAGATCTGTCCCCTGAGTCACCCCTGCAATGGTCAGCTCACATATGACTGCTACTAGATTGTCTGTTGTACAATACTGACAGTAAGTACTGATGGATACAGCTGGTGTATCACATCATGTACTGTCTTAGTTCAAAGATTGTCTGGGTGTTCCTGACATACTCTGGATAGGTCACTGTATACTCCATACCTGTATTTCATTGCCTGACACCTATGGCTAGCATACCTGGTAACCCTCTGCCGCAGGACAGCAGGTTATAGGCACTAGTAATGGGGGGACACTGGCTCTGCCTCAGCAGCAGTGCATACTATTGAGCATACAATGTAAGGAAATGAATACCGTACCAGATATTAATGTACCATTACTATGTCCCCAGGGGTCTGGCATGTCACAGACACATTCCCCAAATTCTGGGGACAACCATCACATATTGTTCAATTGGTGTCCAGAAATCCATGTTTGTCTGGCAGGGGTCTACATCTATCAGACACATGTACACATTCTGAAAACATCTGGGTACTGCAGATGTCAGACACCTACGAGGAGGACACCCTATACCACATATGCACTGATCTCAGTTATTGTGTAGTACAGATGTTTACTGGAATGTCCACATGCACTTCTAGTACCACTCACCTATTTGTCGAATGTAGGTTGGATGACATGGTACTATAATGTTGCCCATAGGGGACACCCAACAGTTGATGGCACTAATGGATGTGGACACATAACACAATCTATTACAGAACTCAGGCCATATTTGGTATTCTGGGTACCATATGAGGTTACTAGGCTATGGGGCCTGAGCAGCCATATGCCTAGGCCAGATGTTAGCCCATGTGTATGCAAGGAAGCACCTGATGCCCAGCCCAACAGGGACACAGGTGGTATGCCAAGGGTGTATGTGTAGTTTACCATCCAGTTATCCAGGTTAAGCCTACAAAGATGTAAATAGCTACCCTGCCTGATGTGGACAGGGTGCCATTCCACCACAGGGTAATTATGTGGGACACACATCTGAACTGCCAACATGCTCAGTTCATGTCACATGCCAGGTTGAGGGCATGTGCGTGTGTGTTAACATAGTGATGCATGATATGCACTCATGCAGCAGTCCCAGCAATGTGGAGTCTATGATTACCTTGCATGCCACACTGAGGTCACCCCTGAGGAGTATGTATGAAACTAGGTAGAGGGTTGGCCTTATAGCCTATCGGTGTATGGCAAATGTTTGATGCCCGGTTATTCCCTGGTGGGGAACCTCTGTGATGTCCCCAGCTGCTGCATGTGCTGTGTGATGTGAATGACGAACAGGGAGTTATATACAATAATGGGCCTCATTGGTGGGGATATGGGGATGTTTATACCCCATGTCCCTTGATGACATACCCTTATGTATGACATGGGCCATGTAGAAGGTTTACCTTAAAATGGAAGCAACATTGTGTTGAAATGTCATGTTGCCAAACACCTGTGTCCACAGCTCCCTCAAGACTGATTGCATGCCTAGGATGTTTTTAGTTCTGTGATAATATGTGGGGACGTCACTCTCCTCAAAGGGGATGACACTGCATGTAATGTAAGTGGCCTGAGGCCATGTGCCTGGCAACAGTCATGCATCTGTGTGAGACCCTCCTAGGCAGATGTCCACATCACTAGGGAATCCAGTGACAGCACACAGAATGCAGTCGTCTGCAGACATGGTCAGACATATGCTAATGGCTGTTACATGCACCTCAGAAGTGTACATCACACATAACAGAGGCCCAAAATGAAGCAACAGGTTACACACCTAGTTATGGGTCAACTGCTAGACTTGGATTTCCCTATGTGGAACAGGTGGGTCATGTCAGTGCACCGGTGTGCTACCCCTATGGTAACATATGGTGTAATGCATACTTGGGAGTGTTATATCTATAATGGCCACATGGGTTATACTGTCACAATGTTTATTCAGGTCAAGGTAGAGAGATTTCACTGTCACCCCCCCATCCATGGCTTTGGTGAGTGTGTCATAGAGGTCAAACAAGTGTAACAGACATGAGCACTTCCTTGACAAAGCCTAGGTTTGCATGATGGAGTGTGTCCTTGTTATTGAGGTTCACTATAAACTGTGCTATGGCCTTGCCGAACAGCCTAGTTAGGCTGTTGGGTCTATCATGTGACTGAGTGGGGAATGCCCCACCTTATTCTAAAGGGGTGACAGCAGTCGTCCATCAAACAGCTGGGACAAAGGTGGTAGTCAGTCCTCCTTTGAAAACAATTTCTTATGGTGTTGCAAGGTTATGCTTGGGGTCATGTGGGAATGCATCCTGTGATGTGTTAGGCTCACATGGCAGATGTATACCATGACTTTCACATGGCAGTGGTGACCTGTTCCCTACATATAAGAGACAAGGGAGGTACTGTGGATATCTTGATGTACTGATGGGGATGACAGGGGGTGAAGCCTACACTGACTCTGTCAGGCATCCAGTATGCTATACCAACAGCACTGGTATAGCTGGTGTCCTTGAGCACCACAAGTGAGCAGCTGCAGGTGCTTGCTGTACTGTTGCAGACATATGTGCAGTAGGGGAGATGACTGTCTGCAGTTGATGTAGACAATATAAGCTCTGTGTTTGTTGTGCAGGTTTGCAAGACTGATCCCCTTCTCATGTACATGCTAAGGAGACATTGCTCCAAAATGGGTACCTGCCCCTGCTTTGTCATCATTGTTATGTACAGTATGTACTGCAGATAAATACCAGACAGGTGTACATATTCTAGCTGAGGATGATGTAGTCCTGTGGGGTATACCTGATTGCATGCATCTATACAACTGCACATATAGCACTTGTGTATATATGTGGATACTGCTGCCGGTCCTTAATGATGGGTTAGGGGTTGTGAGGTTGTGTATATCCCCCAAGTGGATGTAGTCCATGTTGGAGGTGTATGTATGGCTGACCCTAGCTAGATGGGTATTGTGGGAGATGGTGACTGCAAACGTGACTGCATGATGGTTGCTTTGCCACAGAGGATGACAATGTAGGGATGCTGCAGTGGTAACCCATGTTGTATGATGTCAACTGCAATGCACCTTCACCTCATGTGGGGGTAGCCCCTGACCACACCAAGGTGTTTATACTTCCACTGTTGATGGCTCTCTGGCCATTTATGTGCTGGCATGGGTACATCATAGAATGTATGTTAGAGTCATTCAACTGACCCAGGATCAGGGCACAGACCCAACTCCTAATACAGTTGATGAGGTCCATATAGACAGAATGTGCTTCCTGGTCACATGTGGTGGCCAGTAGCTAGCTATGATTTGAATAGGTGTGCACTGGCAATGGTGA
This sequence comes from Protopterus annectens, assembly GCF_019279795.1. Lineage (NCBI taxonomy): Eukaryota > Metazoa > Chordata > Ceratodontiformes > Protopteridae > Protopterus > Protopterus annectens. Next base: position 1,972,816,118 of record NC_056725.1, on the reverse strand, counting down.
ACTGCCCTTGCAGTGCCCCTGTGCATCTTACTGCATGTATAGCATGGAGGTGTGTATGTGTCTCATATATATATGGAAACCCCATGTCCCATGGCATTACTGGCTACACTTTGGCTTCTGAATCTATGATAGGGTGGTTGACCAGGTAAGGCTGGGGTGCTGTCTGCAGCTTTGAACCATGATTTTTGTGACTGCACAGATGTCTGCAGTTCTCAGGGTTAGGACTGCTTGCAATGAGGGCAAAGTCATGTGTACACCTCTAACATTTAGCAGCATGGCCTTCAATGTGTGCTGCACTGACACTTGTATGTTGGTAGTGATAACTTCACTGCTTTTACTAATGGAGTCACTATGGGGCTGGTGAGAACCACTGCCAAACACATGAAGACCAATGAAGACATATGGAGGCCATCTCCCGCAAAGCATCATGGTCTATTTACCATATCATCCCAGACTGACAGGTACTGAAACTCCTGGAATATCACAGGATAAATGTGCACATATTAAGGACAATCATTCCCTAATTGTATTGTGGCATTAGTCTAGGTGACAGCATAATCCTGCATAAGGCTAGTGACATACCTGCCTGGGACACATAACCAGTATGCTCTCTCATGTCTCACTGCATATAGTCCAGGGACGTACACGTCAGGTCAGGCACACCAAGATATACTGTGACAGACCTATGACAGCACCTGCTGGTGAGAGACAGAAGTGCATATGCAATATGGCGGAGTCTGGAACATGACACACAAGTAACTTTGACCATCCACATACACAGCCAGGTCAGAAGCATACCAGTGTGTCTCCACTGGAGTCCCCTATGTGTAACATGTTTGATATATGCTAACACCTGCATGACTGTGAGACACAGGTGTGTGACCATGTGTGGTATGTTCTGTGTACAGCTGTGGCATTCATGTGTGGCTTTGCCTTGGAGATCCTCTATTGTTTGTGGATGTGTATGTTGAGGACCACTGCAGATGTTTATGTGTGTTGTGTAGGTGTGGGTGGTGTGTGAGGTGTACTGATTGTGTTGACAACCTGTTTTGGACAGATATGTGGCTTTGACAAGGAAAGAGCATGGACTGCAGGTTCCTACTGTCATTGCATCTCTCACATAGTGTGTTCCTTGGTGGTGTTTGTAAATGGCTGTCCATCTGTATACATGTGGCAAATGCTACACAGTGCCAGGACACCCATATCAACCACACTGGCTGGGGAAACTGTAGGACATTTGTCCAGCCATATAGTCCAGAATCTGAGGGAGAAAGGCCAGGGAGACCCAAGGGGTGGGCCTACAGACCAGATAATTAATACTACAGTAAGAGGCTGGCACCACAGCTGACCATGTAGACAGGCTATGAACAAGCAGTAAGAGGTGTAACAGGTGCAAGCATTGCAACACCTCATAGCACATGCAGCAAGTAGCATGAAACATCAGGATCGGGGGGCAGTACATGCTGTATTGCCACTATGTTGCCAATACCCACAGATGTGCTGTGCTGATAGATGGTGGGGATTATGATGTGGGGGTTAGTAGTGGATAATGCTAGCAAAAGTGGATGTGCAGGGTCTGTACATAATGGTGAGCAATGTATCCAGTCCTGTGATGTGTTCCCCTGTTCATGTCTCTCAGGTGGGATGTACAGACGTTGCAACCCAACCTTCTCAGAAGCTGAGACTGCTGCAATATTTAATCCCGAAGACTCTATCGCTGGGTGCTGCTGTCAAGGAGTTGCCATAACCAGCAACAAAACCCTGCACTGTGGGTAGACCTGGTAGAAACAGTGAATGATGTGGGCCACCGGGACTAGAGCTACCAACAGGTCCATCATCTTGCTACTGATCTCCTACAAGCACTGCAAATGGCTGCAGCTGTGGCCAAGGACCATGCTGGCACTGGGGGAGGGCCAGCTACACAACCACCATTCTCACCCACAGAGAAATTTCTGGCAAACCTGGGTTCAGCCACCAGCTCACAGGAAACCATCAGTACATATATCATAAAGGTGAGTGGCACAAATTCTACAGCCGAGGACTGTCCAGGTAAGCCTCCAGTCATCATCATGTTAATACTGTAGCATTCATAGTGGCAGCCTCTGCATACCTGTGCACATATGTCAGATCAATCTGCATTTGTGGGTGGGGTTTTGTAATGTGCACATGTGGACACATATCGTGAATGTCAGCAATTTGGGTAGTATCACCGCTTGTACTGTACATGTTGCTAAATGCACATATTATCTTGTACCAATGCCACATGTGTGTGTACTGACAATACCTCTCCCCCACAAATACATAGGTACCTCTGGTTGGCTGGGGAACATCAACCTGTAGCTGGTGAGTGTGGAACTGTCATCTTATTGATCACCTATATCCTAGGCATGCACATGACTGTTAAGCTTAGCCATATTGCAATACGTGCATCTTCACATGTGGTGGGGTTCACTGCAGTGCATCACATTGGTAAACACAGTAGCATATTTGCAGGAGCTATCACATATTAACACATTGTTTGTATAGGTGTAGCCACTCTGCTATGCAGTGGAGCATTGCTATTGTGTAAATGGGTGAACTGTGTGTTAGATGAAGGTCCATCATATACTCTGACTTGTCATGTATCTCACAGATGTATAGTACTAGCAACATTAATTGGACGTAGTTGCACTGCATGTTGTTGAGGGTCTGTCTAGAGTGTGTCTGTTGTGGTCTGATTGTATATTGTGCATGGCATCAGTCAGAAATTGTGGTCTGTATAATACCTTTGTGGCACCTCACCAGTGTGTGTGTGTGTGTGTGTGTGTGTGTGTGTGTGTGTGTGTGTGTGTGTGTGTATGTATGTGTGTGTGCATGTGTGTGTGCATATGTGTGTGTGTGTTTGTGTGTGTGTGCATGTGTGTGCATATGTGTATGTGTGTGTTTGTGTGTATGTATGTGTGTGTGTGTGTGTGTGTGTGTGTGTGTGTGTGTGTGTGTGTGTGTGTGTGGGTGTGCGTGTGTGTGTGGATCTGCAAATATTATAGTGTAGGAATTAATGTAGTCATGTTGTCTTCCCCTCACAGATGATCATGGAGGTTGGAGTGTGTCCCTCTCGCAACCTGTCAGTGTCTCATCAGACTCTGATGATGATGGTGGCCATTGTGAAGCACAGGTGGGGTTGTTAGGGGGGTGAATCTGTCCCATTGGGTTGACATCCCAGTTCCACCCCCAATGTCCCCACACATGGTCAGTATGCCTACACATACACAGTCTCCTGCAGCCACAGACACTGGTAAGTCAGAGGGTGGTGGCAATGAATGGGGGAGTGTGGCAACTATGGCATATGTGACTGTAGACACTAGCCATAGCCAGTGAGCCAGAGAAGTGGTGAGGACCCACTCAAGCAAATTGACAGGGTTGCTTGAAGGAGGACTGGTGCCCATCCAGCCTGTGTCAAAGGTGTCAGAGCCCGATGCAAATTTTGGTCCATCATGGAGGCACAGGCACTTTATGAACGGTACACCAGATGGATGCTCAGGGTCATGGATGCCACACTGCCTGGCATGCATGACTCCCTAAATGGCAGTGGTGATGCCTTACATAATTTTGTGGATGCAGTGGATAGACAGTGGGGTGAGACATTTTCAGTCCTTAACTGTGCAGTGTTGGTGCTTGAACATGTGGTGGGAGTAGGGTATCGGGCATGTGGACGTAGGTCAGCAACAACCTCAGCTGACAGCCCACTTGGCCATGCACAGTCACACTCCCATAGTGGCAGTACTACCAGCACTACCAATGGGAGGGGGCTGTCCAGAGCACAACATGGCAGGCCATGGGCACATGGTCCTGGGTGGTCCCGTGAGGGACATAGACCCAGCAGACACTGGTCATCATCAGGAAGTAGTATTGCATCTGCCCTTGAACATGTTGTTGCCAGTGCCACTCCTGGCAGAACTAGTTCCTGTATTCATGGCCAGAGATGGTGAACTGTACATTCCGCCATGTACGGTTCCGGCTGTCCAGCATACCATCGTGTAGGGCTAGCACAAGACTTGACTGTCTGCATGCACACACTCACACAGCACTGTCACATGGTGGACACTGACAGATTCACACATCTCCTCTTCATGGCTCAGCTGACCAGCACCCCTCCAGACACACACACACACACACACACACACACACACACACACACACACACACACACACACACACACACATGATGTCAACTGTATTTGGCAACCCCACACCACAACCTGTGCATGTGATGACACCTGTGCCACATCCGTGTTATCCATACCATTGATGCAGGGACATGGTAATATGTGTCTGAGGCACAGGGTAAATATAGTACAGGTACTGGCAGTTTGTAGTGTAGTAGTTTTATGCCCTGTAAGGTGCTGTCTGTTGGCAATTATCATGCATACACATCAAAGTGTATGTACCTTTGTGCCATGATGCTTTATTGCTGTTAGTACTGCTGACTGACTGTTTTCTCACAGACCTTATTCTGTTTCCATCCAGATATATGTGTGTCTAAGTCGTGGTGAGCTGTTGCCCTTACAGGAATTCATGATGGTGGAGTGGTCACGCAGAGACCTTTTCATCATCAAGGTATGGCTGTATATGTGCATGTTTACCTAGGTGAGTATGCATTAAACAGTGTGTGAGGGACAATAGGGGCAGACAGCATAACCTTGCATGCATACCCCTTGACACAGCATGCTATTCTTGATACATGTCACCTGGGAGTTCCGTAGGATTACAGGTTCATAGGTACAGAGGGGGTTACTAGAATACTGGCCCTGGGTATCTTACAAGCCTAGCCAGTACTTTATCCCCAACAGAATCATTGATCAGCACCTGTTACCCCTGGCATTGCTGGACCCACTTTAGACCCCTGGGACAGATGTTTTTTTTTCCTCATCCACTCAACCTTGATGCAGTTGATGATGGTCAGCATGGTACACTGTTTGACAGAATGGCATTAAATATACTAATCCCAAGGATATTGCCAATATCCTGGCAGATCCATTCAGTGCCAACTTCACCCCCCTCTCACCCCCTAAATGGCCCATCTCAATATCAGAAGATTGCCAAATTCCGGTAATAACAGCCACACAGGTAAAAAACGCACTCTCCAAAGCTAAGAATACAGCATCCATAGGACCAGATGACCTCCTGGGCTGTGTACTACATGAACTACAAAATGAACTGGCACCTCACGTTAGTGTCATGTTTAATCATAGCCTCACCTCAGGCTTCGTGCCCACTGAGTGGAGCACAGCTACAGTTATCTCACTCCACAAGGCGGGATCCACCTTGGATATCTGGAACTACTGCCCCATCAGTCTTACGAGCCTGATCTGCAAGGCCATGGAACGTATTATTATGGAAGTTATAAACAAAGACATTGGCAACCTTTAAACACTGGACCCCATCCAGTTTGGGTTCGTGAAGGGCCGATCTTGTCTCCTGAATTTGATTGACTTCTTCAAATCAGTCTCCAGAGCCGTAGACCAGGGTAAGGCAGTCCACACAGCCTATCTGGACCTCACCAAGGCCTTTGACACCATCCCCCACTCTGGAATCATAGATAAACTTACTAAGCTGGGCATTAATCCCTACATCACTCGATGGGTTGCCAACTGGCTTACTGACAGAACCCAGACTGTAAAAGTAGCTAACTCCAAATCCATCTCCAGAAAAGTAACAAGTGGAGTACCTCAGGGTTCAATCCTGGGACCACTCTTGCTTGGCATCTACTTCTCTGAAGTACAGGCCAATACTAAGGGACTCTGGCTAACAAAGTTCACTGATGACTGCAAACTGGGAGCCATTATTGAATCTCCAAATGATGTGGATACTCTACAAAAGGGCCTTACAGAAACAGATAGATGCTTGGTGCCAGAGCCATGGGCTCAAGCTCAATGCCAAGAAATGTATAGTTATCCCCTTTGGGAAAAACATGTACCCATGAATTACCATATAGGTGGCAAGAAAGTGTGATAAGAGACTTAGGGACACAGGTGGACAGTGGTCTCACTTTCGATAACCACATCATCACAACAGTCAGGAAATCCTTCTATGTGGCACACCTCATCACTAAGGGCTTTTCATCCAGAAAAAAGGAGGTAATTGTCCCACTGTACTCATCCCTCATTAGACCCATTATAGAATACAATGCCTCATTTGGTATGTACCTCTCAAGACACCTGCAACAACTGGAAAGGCCGCAAAAATACCTCACTAAAAGAATCACAGGCCTAAAGCAGATGCCCTATGCTGACTGCCTTAAAAAACTCCAGCTATACTCTGTTGCATATCATCTACTCAGAGGCAAGTTCTGCTAAACATACAAGGCCATGTCAAACCCACAGCTGTTGGTCATGCTACACTTAAAGAAATCCCAATCCCACAAAGCCACATACTCCAGGGATCTAAACCTTGTCATCACAATAAACAAAACATGCTGGAGGGATAGGTTCCTGACCAAGAGACTCCCCAGACTCTGGAATAGACTGCCAATACATGTCAAGCAGAGCGCCTCTTTGGCCCTCTTCAAAAGGAACCTTGACAATTGGATGGGAGAAAGGAAATTCATCCTGGAGATCACAACAGTCACCCTGCTAGACAGGGGTCCAGGAAGTAAATAGTGTGGGAAGAAACAGCCAGGGAATTGTTATGGCTGGGCTTGTATAGGCCCTAAGGCTGATAGCCTAGTACCAACCTATGAACCTATGTTTGGTGAGTACATTCCTGAGACAGGACAGCCTCTGGGAGATAAACCTGTCTCTCCAGCTGTTTTTTTTTTTTGCTGTCTTGTATGTGATTCAAGCCTGTCATGCTGGTAATGTGAACAGCGTTATACTGACATATATGGGGAAGCTGTTGAAGAGCTGAGCACAACATTGCCATCTAGGCATGCCACAGCCCACCTGTGGACAACCTGTGTGATACCGAGTGGGGCAATACTGATTTGAGTCTGTCTGCATGGAACAGGTGTTAAAGGCCATGGATAACCTTTGTGGGTGTTAACATAGCCTTTCCATTTGGTGCAGATATCTGCATAGGTACATACCAGACCGGCCATGCTGATAATGTATTGTTGTACTGACTGAGGGTTATACAGAGGTAATGTCCACCTTTTGTCTGGATGTAGTCCATTTATCTATGTGGTGAACCATGTCCAAGCCTTTTCTGACCACTATCACTACTTAATGGCTGAATGTAACAGTGTTATCAACCTGAGTAGCCAGGTCTGTCAAGGCAGTTTGTGTGTTTATGGGGTTGCCATTTTTGTGGGAAATAGTGGGCCCATGTCCTCACTATATGGTACAATGGTACTGTTTTCTGCATTCAGCTGGAGGTCAGGACCCGGCCAGCATTCCATACCTGCTGTATGACCCCATTGCAGTGTATTAACATCAATTTGTGGGTCAATGGCAGAGAGTAACCTACTCACAGTTGCCACAGCTTTAGGCAGTACTTACATATGTGGGAGGTGGCAGTTAGCATTCATCCTTCATACATGTGGGTCATTCGGGGCAGACGCTACTCACAGGGCATACACATGTCTACATATTGCTCACACATAGGCAACAAAGAGTAGGGTTACCACCTTATCAACTGTGGAATGTGGGACATGTCTTGTAGCATCGTGACACTTGGCATGACATACCATAACCCACAGCAAGTGCAATAGACAGGACTTCCCTTAATTTGCCAATATAACAGCTTCTTTGTGTCACATTACCATAGGTTATGCTATTTCTCATACCAGTAAGGTGCTTTTGATGTGAAATAACTGCTTTATACAAATATACAACCTTAGAAAATGTTTTTGTCCTACACTCTGGGGACCTCTGTATTGTTTGTGTCATTGTCACAGGTCACACCTGGCAAAATATGGACTGCAACCTGCAGGGTGGGACAGGAGGTGGCCATAACTCTCACCTCTACAGATGTCTTCAGAATGTCCTAATGTTCGCCACAGATTTTTGTTCCATTTGGCATAGCATTGTGGATTTCAGTCAAAGTAGTGTGAAATCATCAAAAACTGATGTTACACAATAATAACAGATATTTTCCTGTGTGACTTCATACCCTTCAGAAATTGCATGCACATGTACAACCTGTTATGCTATCTACTTTGTATGTTTGTCAGAGCACTATTTAAAGATTGACCTCATATTTGGGTTTTGTCCCACTTTCCTGTATGACTTTCTCCAGATGTCTTTCTATAAGGGGTCGAGAGCTATGTTTGCGGCCCTAACACAGGCACAATGCTGCAAGTGGATATACATACATACACAAAGACACCCACTCATGAATTACCCTTGTTGATAGCAGAATTCCTACCTGGCTAGTTATACATAAGATAATGCAATATACATAGTGCATGAACCACAGAGCTTATACAGTTTTGCAATGTCTACCACTACTATTCAGGTGGTTGATATCTGCAAGTGCTGTAAGGATTGCCACTGAGGGGGTTAAGAGGCACTTTAAATGGTATAACCATGTCACACACACACACACACACTGCTGCAGGGAGACATGCATTCCTCCATCAGAAACAATAGGACGCATATTTCAAAAAAAGAACTTGTTACATAGGGAAAGCATGCACCCTAGGCATGTCACACAATGTTTTGAAGGGACAATGCTATTGGATCATGCATTTACATAATGACAACCACCAATTACAAATAGCTCTGAATGAGTTAAAATCTGATTTTTTACACAGGGGTTACAAAGAACATAAGATTACCTCTTGTAGAGAAGCAGCTTGGTGTGAGAGAGGAAATAAAATGTAAATCTTATTTTGATGAGAAGGCGGCTGTCATTGATCAAACTGTGACTCAGATTGCACAGAAAACTAAGCATATAATGTTCCCCCTTATCTTTTTCGAGCAATATTGATTCTTTTTGTAATACAATTATGAAGAATTGGAACATTCTGAACACAACTGAGGAATTAAAAGACACCATAGACGTGGTTCCCCACTTTACCTTCAAGAACAATAAGTCATTGAAGAGACACCTGTGCCAGCAGAGACCAGTATATACAGAGCGAGTGCTATCTTATAAACAGGGCACATATATGTGTAAGAATTGTTAAGCATGTAAATATATCTACAATGGGGCTCTCTATAGATATCCTACTGACAGTTTCAAACTAGAACCTAGCTTCTATGCAAATTGTAGAACTAGTAACAGTATATTTTTGCTTTTGTACTATCTGTCACATTTTCTATGTTGGTAAGACCAATTGACAGGATATTAGAACATTGCAGGGACATAAGGAATTATAGGGAGAATAATGCATTGGCACAACACGTTACGTTTTGGTATTGAACATAGTTTTAAATGTATGGCTGTAGAGCTTATTAATATTAGTGTTAGAGGTGGTGATATTAAGAACTTCACTGAGACTGCTGAGCAAAGATGGATTCTGATGTTGCATGCAGATAAACTACAAGGTCTCAATGGGGCCACCTCTTTGAAACCATTTCTCAAGGGACGCCCCTTGAAACATTGAAATGTTTTACACAGTTTTTTATAGATTTTTATATTGATATTTTGCTTTAAATAGTTATGCGTTTTTTATTATGTGCATCAGTTTAAATTTTTAGTGTTTGCTGATTGGTTAGTGAGTGCTTCAAATTGTTGTGTTATGTTGCTACTAAACTAGTCTGATGAAGTGATTTGTATGGTTGTGAAAGTGCTTACTTCTTATTCTGTAATAAAGTGGTGTTTTACCTGAAGCCTGGATATTTGATGCCATTATTCTACTATTAAAATATACCTATCCCAAAAAGGTAAAAACAGTTTAAAAACAAACACAATATTTACAAACTGCACCAAGCCACTTTAATGAAGAGCTAAAACAGGCTCCAATATTCTAAGCGCTTTCACCATCAAACTAATGGCTTCTTCAGTGTAAAAGGAGCATCAATCAAGTCACATGGTTTAAATACAAACTACATTTTTCCACCGACCAATCACTATTATTGCGCAATTACCAAACATAACAGCATACATACTGATATATATGGCATAAAAAGTTACACTTGTTAAAATGGTAATAAAACTATTAATCTCAAAAAATACAAATGTTAATAAATGCTTTTTTACAAAAACTTTGTTACATGTAAAATAAAGTATATATATATATATATATATATATATATATATATATATATATATATATATATATATATATATATATTTCAATAAGATAAATTAAATACAATAAATTTAAACTCTCCCAGACATCAAACAACCATTGCCCTTTGCTTCAATATGGGCATAATAGAAATATGGTCGTTGAGTCCAGGGAAAACTGTAGCATTCAATAGAACCTGTCATTTGAATTCCAGGGACTCAACTCTGATGTTTTCATCAATACCTCTTTCACTTGTCAATACCCGATCAACTACAAAAAATGTAAACTTCTTAAAGTTGCCACTAACCATAGAATGTGCATATAAAGCATTATGAATATCCTTGTTTCTTATAGCCCTAAGATGTTCCGCTATCCTTTCTCTTAACCTACATATGTTTTTTCCCACATAATAGCCTGAACAGGTTGTGCATGTTGTCAAATAGACAACCATCTTAGAATTGAAACAACATTTACCTGGGCACGGAATTGTTTTATTACACCCCCATACAGTCACATAGGGCCCATCATTAATATATCTGCAATATCTACAAGCCCTGCATTTATACATGCGTGAGCTTGTATATCTTTCTTTTGATCTTTCTCATAAATTTTTAATATTCAAACCTCCTGAAAATATTATTCAAGTTATTTGCCCTAACTCCTTTTTGGTGTCTGTATCAAATGCTAAACCCCATGATTTCTTAACCTCAATAATCTGAGATGTCTGATGGTTATACTTCAAAACTAGGGCTCTGGAATCAAATGGTCCAGAATCAAGGGGTTCTGTTCCTTAAATTATACCAGTGATCCCACTAGTGTCTTTCAAAGTAGGTTTAAATGATGTCCCCCTTCTTCCCATCACCTCTTTTTTGACTGATATCAACAATTTCAATGGATAGCCTCTATTTAAAAACATCCCTATAAGGCTATACATCTCAACCTGATATATCATGTCATTACTTACGAGGCAAGACAAACGGACCATCTGCCCCTTTAATCACACTTCTACATTGATGCAAAGGATGGCAACTTGAAAAATGTAATAATGAATTACTATATGTCTCCTTTCTGTAAATATTACTTTCCAACCCTTCTGATGTTGAGGTGAGTTTTATATCCAGAAAGTCTATTGTTTGGTTGTCCCACTTATACGTGAAGGAAAAAAATGGGGTAGTGGAATTAAGGTATTCCACAAAATTTCTGGCCTCATCTTCATTTCCCCTCCACAAAACCAATATGTCATCTAAAAACTGACTGTAAAGTACAATTTGTTCAAAAAAAGGGCTAGGAAAGAGAAATGTCTCTTCCCAATGAAGAAGCACCAAGTTGGCAAAAATGGGGGCACATTTGGCCCCCATTGCCACCCTAGAAATCTGATGATAAACTTCTCCTTCAAATATCATGTAGTTGTTTTTAAGTATCAATTCCATAAAATTAACTACATTATTTAACTTCACACTGTTTAGATGTTTACTTCTCAAAAGACTTTCTCTAAAATATTCCAGTCCTTCATCTTGGGGTATGGCTGAAAATAAATTCACAACATCTATGGTAAGAAATGTCCAAGTCATGTCACTTTTATCCACCCTTTTTAAGCGTCACAAATAATGCCAAGAATCTTTTAGTATGTGACCAAAACCACTTAACAGCCCCTGTGTATTCCTATCAATGTATGCTGCCAGTGGTTCAATTTTGGATCCCCTTGATGCCACTATTGGTCTAAATAGGGGGGTTATTCAGACTTTCATGGATCTTGAGAATACCAAACACAACAGGTGTAACTGGGTGTTCTACCAACAAGAATCCACACTTGTTCTCCTGTACCCCCCCTTCCTAAAGGGTATCGATCAAAAACACATCAATTTTATAATATGCTATATTCATTTTACTCCTAAAAGCCCTCTGGTGTGTGGTGTCATAATCTAAAATAGCTTGCATTTTAGCTACATAATCAAATTGAGACATAATGACCACATCACCCCGGTGTCACATTTCTTTGTTCATTTTACTCTTTAAAGTATAAAGACAAGTTTAATTGCCTTGTATATACTTCTAAACTAGTAAACAAATCTACCATGTTGTAAAAAGCACAGGTACAAACATAAAACCTTTTACTAATAAGTCATGGTGCATTTTTTTTTATTTCCAAAGCACTGAAGGTTATCTTTAAGTAGTATGCAAAGATATGTGTATGTTGAAGAATGTTGGCAAAACACATTGCTCTCTTTTGATAGCATGCATCCTAGGCACATCTTTCCCAACATTGTCAAGAGTCAAGTGGGTAGGATATCTAGGGTGTGTTCTGAGGATGCATGCTGTGATGAAGAACTGTCTAGGTTAGACCAACACCTCATTAATAGGGGATATGAGAAAGCTTTGGTCAGCAAAGCCATGAATAGCAATAAACAATATAGAAAGACAAGATATAGGCCATGGATGGATGGTTTAGATAGGGACAGACAGGGTAGTGTTGATTCCAATAGAAATAAGAAGGACAAACCCAAACTTTTCTTTACCTATGGTAGCAACATCAAAGATGTTTGTCAGATAGTGCAAAATAATTGGAACATACTAACAAGTGACATTGGGTTGAAAGATATAGTTGGTGAACGCCCTATGTTTAATTATAGAAGAAATAAGAATCTAAAAGACCTATTATGTAAAGAGGTACATTTTGATAAAGGGTATACATCTAATATGAGCGTGGGTACCCACCCCTGTGGTAATTGCAAGGCATGCACATATATCAAGAGTGACACAGATTTCAAACATCCAGATATAGCTAAAACTTTTTATTTTAAGGGGAGGGCAACTTGTAGGACGCAACATTTGGTCTATATGGCTAACTGTGAAGAATGTGCGTGTTTTTACGTAGGTATGACCAATAATATGTTTAAAGTTAGGATTTTGCAACACCTTAGTAATATTAGAACTTGTGATTTAAGTAATGCACTTTATAGACATATAAGTGAATACCCTACACACACTTTTAAATTCAGATGTATTGTAAATATGAGGGCCAATGATAGGGGGGGTGACATCAAACATAGAACAGCTTTAGCTGAATCCAAATGGATTGTTGATTTAAGAGCACATAGATCCCCAGGCCTTAATGATGTATTACCCATTAAACCTGTGTTAAAAAATAGGCGGGTTTTTGTGAGCAAATGATTGGATGGCTTGTATTTTAAATATGGTTGTATTCATAGTTTTAAATCATGTCTGATGAAGGGTTATCCCGAAAGCGCTAACTTTTACTCAATAAAAGGTGATTTTATTGGCTTCGTCTTGGCAGTGTCCTGTTACTTTTTTCATTTTGGTTTTAGGTTCTATTGAATGCTACAGTTTCCCCTGGACTCAATGACCATATTTCTATTATACCCATATTGAAGCAAAGGGCAATGGTTGTTTGATGTCTGGGAGAGTTTAAATTTATTGTATTTAATTTATGTTATTGAGATATATATAAATATATATATATATATATATATATATATATATATATATATATATATATATATATATATATATATATATATATATTCTTTATTTTACATGTAACAAAGTTTTTGTAAAAAAGTATTTATTAATATTTTATTTTTTTTGAGATTAATAGTTTTATTACCATTTTAACAAGTGTAACTTTTCATGCCATATATATCAGTATGTATGCTGTTATGTTTGGTAATTGTGCAATAATAGTGACTGGTCAGTGGAAAAATGTAGTTTGTATTTAAACCATGTGACTTGATGCTCCTTTTACTCTGAAGAAGCCATTAGTCTGATGGTGAAAGCGCTTAGTATATTGTTGCCTGTTTTAGCTCTTCATTAAAGCGGCTTGGTGCAGTTCGTAAATATTGTGTTTGTTTTTAAATGATTCTGCTATTATCATGACATTTGATTTTTTGAGATCAAATAGCATTCTCCAGTCCTGTTTTTTTGTTATTAGGTGTAACCAGCATCCCCCACTAGAAGGCCATATGGGACGTCACCCCGGGAAATGTCTGGTACAGCTGTGATGCATGCCAGATGTGGGAGTCATGATAACTACCAGGGCTGCCAGCACACACATTGATGTTAATGCCCTGGGCATTGCACACGACCTGGCAGTTGATGGAGTGATACCCCTTGTGGTTTATGTAGACTCTACCCTCCTCACCAGGTGGTGCTTTGATGTGAACATGAGTGCAATCAATGGCACCCAGTATCTCCAGGTAGTGTGCTACATGGTGGAAGAGATGCTTATTGCTGGTCCTCTCCTTAGGGGTGTTGAGGAAATAAATGTGCTCACTGGCATGTGTTAGCATGATATCCAGGAACTGATGGAGTACTCTTGATGCAGATGCCTGTGAGACCTCATGAAGTCCCCCATATGTCTTTGGAAAGTACCTGTAGCTAGTATTCTTAAGGCTACAGATACCTTTGTTTCCACTTGGATGGCTTCCCCTCTGTTGGCTCTGGGTCTGCGTTGAGGGCGGCAGAGCTCAGTGAGCTCCTGTAGTATGTCCCTGTCCACCCTGTATCGCTCTACTATCTCCAGTTCATGTAGCCCCTGCAAGGTTACCCTGAGCCTGAACACTCTTCTCCTCCTCAGTCTGGGCCTATTGTCAACATTATCATCATCATCACTGACCCCAGCCTGTAGTGCATACAGATGTAGCAAAGCAGCAGCTGCCCCTATAATTTTGTCTGTTAAAAATCCCAAGTGTGTACTCCAATGGTGCAGGGTATGGGGTATGCATGCTTTATACTGGTGTGCTGCAGCTGCAGCCTGTATGATTGGCTGACTATGATACATTCAACCTGCCAGCTATATTACTGAGGGGTTTGAATGGGCCACTGTCAGTGGAACAGGGCTTATCAGTCATTTATGCTTGATTGGCTTTTCCAGGCTATTTCCCCCCTTTTTTATTTAAAGTTCTTCCACTGCTATGCCCTGCAGTGCTCCGTGCAAACCCGTGGAGCAAGTGTAAACATTGTTCAGCAGAAAGGTCCCTCCCCTGTACACGGTCACGCTTAGATTTTTCTCTAACCAGCTAAAACACGAGCAGCGGGGCTAAGCACAGCTTAGCAGCCTCAGACACCACCCCCCCCCACTTAGCTGTGCTTAGCTGAGTGCAAACAAGTGCCATTAGCTCCAATCAGCTTAAAGAAGGTATGACACACCCCCTTTTGATGTTAACTATCTGTTCTACCTACACCAACATAGTTCTAGCCCTACCATGGTCAGTACCTACAGAACGCAGTAGCCCTTTTTGCTATTCAATAAACCTGGCTCATTTATATACACCTAATTGCGTATACCCTGGATGCAGCACTACATCAAGCCCTATTTCCTTAGCTACCACTATAACCTGCCATAGTATGACTCTGTATGCTGGGCACTATAATGCAACTACTTTGCCTACCTTAAATTTCATATTTTACAATTTTTTTTTTGCAAAAATAGCATGTTTGAGCATTGCTGTGCACTGCTTAAATGTGGCATATGTATTAATAAAAAAGGTTCATTTTTGATATGTTGCATTACTTTCTAGTCTAAATGGTCACAGATTTGGCCATTTGCATAGCTACTGTCACATACAGAAGCTTTGTTTTGGGCTGTTATGCCCCTATTTTAATTTTATAGTCTGGTACACAGTTAGTAACCGCGCACATTTTTTTCTGCAGACACACCACCTACACAGATGCCTTTCTGCTTCCTGAAAAGCAAAACATCACCTCATTTGCATGGATTTCACCATCAGATGAGGTGATTTGCATGTGGTGAACACTTCTGTGTCTGCACACTCGTGCACACCCCCAGCCCTTTTTCCTGGATCACTCGGTGGCCATATTTCATGTTCAGGCTAATAAATTACAAGACAGTGAGTATTGTTACGTCAGCTAAAAGTTAGTCTTTATTTTTGGGAAATTACTTAAGCAGTTTCATGACATTATATTTAGGCCTTTGAATCTGTGCATCCATAAATTGATATACACTAGACAAGACCAGATTTGTGAAGTAGTGCCAAACACAGGTGCTCAGATTGTCTCCTTGTCATATCAGGGGAGAGTAAACACAATGACTAGGTAAGTATGGAATGGAGACAGGATTAGAAGAAGATATCGTAGTTTAACTTTGATTACAGTTGAGTGTATGATCATGATGTGAATTTCTGTACCTTATGCAAAAAAGAAGGGGCTTAACTTAAAGTTGGGGCTACCACGTTCCATGGGTGGGGAGAAGTTTTGCTGATAAAGGTATTCCAATAATGAAGTAGAATATTAGATTGATGTTGAACATGAGATTAAATAAGATTTGTATTCTGGGGGGCAGAATTGAGGTGATAAGGTAATGATGTTGCCATTTGTGTTAACCATTTTAGAACTGTAAAAGCACCTCAATAGAAAACGCAATATCAGAGATACAAAGCACAAGTGACTGGTTTGAATAATGAGGGAACAGCATCAGAATGAGAAAACAGATCTTAAGTACAGTTAGGAAATTAAGTGGGTGTGGAATGCCATAGTTTGGAAGCATACATCTCAGCTGTCCAGATTTTCACAAAATGTCCAGAGTTGTGCAGCATATTTTGGCCTGCTCCTCATAAAATTTGTGTTTTTTCTGGCAAATCATTGAGAACTGAAGTCACTAAATATTAATTAACATTTGAGTTTCTGACTTTTCATCCTTCAGAAAATGAATGTTTATGCAAAACTTGTTATTCTAGCAGCTTAAGTTTACATGATTAATATTTAAAACCTGTCCCTGGTTTTTGGGGCTTTGTCTTATTATTTTTATTTTTGGCTTTGTCCAGAATTCTTGGTCTGAGAGGTGCACAGGTACATTTGAGACATATGTCTGCACTTCCACTATAGCACGAAGAATGAGGTGTGTAGAAGATAATACTTTGCATTAGATCAGGTGGGAAGAAAAGAGGAAGTGGAGTATGGCCTCATCTGAAAGGGTGCATTAATTAATTGACATTCATGAAGTTGTGCTGGGGGATTGGGGTCTACAGTTGGCAGAGATGGATAATTAGATTAGAATATAAGAATGACAGAATAATGTTGAATTTGATGGAAGATACTTTAAAGCAATAGAAGAGAAGGGGGTGAAGTGTGGGGATGACTTAAGATGGTTAGGAAAAAGTGATAAGACTTTGAATGTTTGGCATGCCATGGATGGGACTAAACTAAAGGAGCTGGACTAGTTAGCATATAATGCAGTGATTAATTTACTGAAGAGTGAAAGGAAAATATATAGGAATTCCAAAAAGATGTGAGTTGGAAGTGAATAACCAAATATAGCTGGTATGGGATTCAATTGGAAAACAATGGGGTTATATTGAGAGATTTGGAGGAAGGATGTGGTTGCAGAGATGATAAAATTAAGAAAGAAATGGGATAGAGAGAGTGAAATTTGGACTGATGTAGTTTTTGAAGAAGGCTTGGAGTGATAGAGAAGTTTTAAATGGTGAGCTCAGTTGAAGACATACAGTTGAGATTGATACATTATTGGTAATAGATATATAGGAAGTTAAAGAATTATGTGATGAAGGCCAGTGGGAGGATGCAGTGTGTTGGAGATGTGAAGAGTAAGAGGTGGCAGATGCAGTGGTTTTATAAGGGGGGGGGGTTAAGGACCTTGTGAAAGATGATGCTTAGTATGAGATCCAAACCTGATGAGAAGGAAATAAATGTTACATGGTAAGTTTGCCTCGCCAGAGTCTTTGTAAGAAGGTACTGCTGTAGTGGATAGAAGAAATAAGAGTTACTACTTTTAAGTGGTTTGATAAATTGTGAAAGGACAGAAGGAGTTAGGGAGGGAAGAACATAGGAGGATGGATGTAATGGGGCACGTGAGGACACTATGTAGGGGGCAGAAGAGTAAATGTAAAGAAGTTTATGGAAGAGTGATGTGTTAGGAGATGGAAGTGAATATGACATGTGAGTGGAAGGAATGGCATCAGACTTGGGAAGCACTAATAGTGGTTTGAGGAATAGGATGACAGAATTCCATTAGTTAGCTGTAGACCTAGTAGGAAGTAAGAAAAGTCAGTGGTGAAGGATGCAGGAGTGTCATGTAGGAAAACATTAATAGTTACTTAAGGATGTTCATTTATCTTTTGAAAATTATACCCTTAAGAATTAAATAGGGCCCAGGGAGCCCAAATTATAAGCTGGGTCAATAGCTGGCTGCCCAGCCTGGGTTATCTGGGATAGATCTGTTTATGAGCAAAATATGGATGTAAAACCAATGGAAATTAGTGTGCATTAGAGCTCAGGGTTTGGGTAGTTTGAACTGAGTTCTGATCATGATATAACAGGATAAGTGTTTCAGGTAAGGGAAGAGATTCCCAGCGTTTTGGTGCTGGAATATAAGGCTGAATTTATGATTTTTGCTGCCTTGTAATTACTGATTCATCTTGCTTCTCATCATCTCACCCTACTGGTTAGTCACTGAGTCTATTTTGTGCTTTAGCTAGCGTTGGGAGAAAATAAAATGAACTTGCTTTGGCTTCAAAGCTCTGCAAGCCATTAGATGTACATATGAAGTCAATTTCTGAAGAGTGGCATTGCTGTCCTACATCAGTTTAGCTATTGGCCATTATATGTCATTTTTAGCTAAACAGTTGTTTTTATGCTTTTTTAGTCTGCCTGTTTGCCTTCTTGTCCTGCTCATCTGATTATGGCTAAAGTAATTTTTTAACTGCAGAAGGGCAGAAAATGGTGAGATTGCAATTTCTTGAACTAATATCTCCAGGCTGTATTTCAATCTGAACTTCCATTTAATGGATCTTTGAAGAATTGTTAATAATGACATGAGATACAATGCAATTTGTCATTGTCTTTTCTTCCATGTTTCTGAGAAACTAGAGTGCC
This sequence comes from Protopterus annectens, assembly GCF_019279795.1. Taxonomy (NCBI): domain Eukaryota; kingdom Metazoa; phylum Chordata; order Ceratodontiformes; family Protopteridae; genus Protopterus; species Protopterus annectens. The sequence continues at coordinate 1,972,797,097 of NC_056725.1, read as the reverse complement.
TTTCATCGTGTAAAAGAACTGTTTGTCATCATCATCATTTTCAGTCCTCTGCAAATGATTCCCCATAGATGACATCATCTTGCTTCATCTAGGCACAATAATGAGATCTCCCAGTTTATTGTGCATCCTGTCTTTCATGTTACTTTCTAAGGCATTCTCCCACACAACCTATTTCTACTCTTCCAGTACACCCATATAAACCACTCCCCCATTTTATTGGATAGGCTAATGCATTAATATCCTTTTGCTGTTCTCTATTGTTATCTTCTCTTATATTACAGAATTACATCTGCTCTATAAATAACTTGTCTTCTCATTATAAATACTGAACTATTGTATATAGCCTTTTCTTTAGTCTTTCATTTTTACTCATGAATTTTTTGAATTGTTACTATTTTTTTTCTATATTTTCCTACAATATTTCTCCTGGGTTGGACTTGAAATGGATCAGTTGTGATCAGTGCTCTAATTGGTTTTATATATATATATATATATATATATATATATATATATATATATATCTATATATATATATATATATATATATATATATATATATATATATATATATATATGTGTATATATATATATATATATATATATATATATATATATATATATATATTTATATGTGTATATAAAATACAGTACAGCAATGCCTAAAGAAATAATCCTCCACAAGAGCATTAAAAAACAAACAAAAAAAATGTGCTGACAGTGTTCAGAAAACTAGAAGCAGAAAATGAATATGAAAGTAAGAAGCAATTTGTCCATTGTCAAGTAACCACACTGCCATCCTGGACAAAATGTAGGGTATACGGTTATCAATTCCCTCACACACATCTTGGAGTAAGGAGATTGATCTCTGTGTAAAACACTTCCTACAGAGAAGTGTCTGTGATTTTGATTGTTTATTTATGTATTTGTGACAAAATATTCAGGGATTATTGTGAGGTCCTGTGGAACAATGGGCAATGGATTGTAAACATATGTCTCTTTTTACTCTTGTTTCGTAACACTCCTAGGCATGTGGTGATATATTACCCCCAACCCTGTCCCTTATTGCTACTTCCAAACCCCCGTGCTTAATCAAAACACATACCACTCAGTCACCATTCAGAGCAGACAATACTTGACAAACTATAATTAAAACTTAATCAACGATATCTAAAACAAAGCAATTCATTGTCTCTGTGATTATCAGACCTTCATTACACAGAAAACATAACAAATAAACGTAACTATTACTCTTACTTTTTATTAAAATGGTTCTTAATAGCAGCAGAGAAGCCTACTTGTTGGTCTACCTTCTAATTTCTTCTTCTTGTGCAGCCCCCTAGACACTTTTCTTCCAACTCTTACCAAGTAATAGTGGCATTTAATATAATTTAATTGATATCCATCATTCTAACTTAGGCTCCAGGAAGGCTAAAAACTAAACAAGCTATAATCAGAAGTATTTTCTTTTTGCTTTGAGAAAACATTGGGAAGACGAGAAGCAGATCCTGTTTGTGTACTGTCTATTAAAGTTTCTAATCTGAATAAAACGGCAACATGAAAAGTTTAAAAAGTGGAAACACTTACATTGAAAGATGGTTATTTTGCTGATGTAGAAAGCAGTCTGCCAGTTTTTAATATGACAAAAAGAAAATTGCTTACAGCAGAGCTGTATTACAATAGTGCAGTATTTTTTTAAATTTTTTTAGTTGTTATTGTTCAGTTTTAGAAACCATTGAGCAGCAAAAAGGGCTTGATGGTCAGCTACTGGAGAGGAAAAATGAAAGGGAAAAAACTATAAAATGCTGCTACTACCTCATATTTAAGCAAAAATAATGTGTGTGTGCATGTGCATGTGCATGTGCACGTGTGCACATGTGCGTGTGTGTGTGCGTGTGCGTGTGTGTGTGTGTGTGTGTGTATCCTGACAGTCTGGTTGATATACGTAAGTCTCATCAGAAGGACCATTTTTTTTCTCTTGTCCAATAATTACTTATTTCTTCTATTATTTAATTATACCATGCATTCTTTTTTTGTTTGCTTAATTAAAGGGTCCATTACAGAATAAGGCATTCTGTGGCACATTTTTTATAATGAGAATACTAAAGGCACTCAGTGCAAGTGAGGAAGTGACTTATACTTTACTAGGTAACAGGGCACACCCATATTAAGAATAGACCTTTCCTGGTCATGTTTTATTCCTTACATAAGGGATACACACACCTAATTTGTCACTCACTGTCATTATTTTACTTCCATATTTTTGTAAAAACTACATTATATGAAACTATCACAAAAAAAGGCTGCTATGGCTCACTGTCTGAAACCTGATAACTTATGAACATTTTAAATAACTAAAATAATTATTCCCCCCAACTCTCCAACTTAAGAAATTGTCATGCAGATGTGTGAAATACAAAATGGTGTCCATAGTCATTTTAGGTAAGTGAGACAGCACAGAAGCGCGGGTTAAGGAAAGTTATTGCTAATAAGCATGGTACTATATAGCCTTATTTTTTCTATGAATCAGCCCTTACATAATCTGTGAGTACAACTGTTAAAAATAAGTAAATTACACATGACATAAAATGAACCTATTTCATACTGCACTTTTGGCAAAAAGGTACAAGACTATATGCTTCTAGACTTAGAATTTACAGCAGTCCTGGGTTTGATTCCCATAGCTTGTATAAGCCTACTTTGTTTCAAAGAGCACGTTGATCTACAAGCCATTGCTCAAGGTCAACCCTGAAAAAGGACCATGTGTCTATCACACTTACCTAGTTAACAAATGCTGCACATATTGTCAAAAGACGCATCACAGGTGTGTTTGCCTTTTCCAGAGCAAAGCTTTCCTATGATCATCTTGACTGAAACATTTGAACATGGAATTATAAGCATAGTTAGCTATATACCTCAACTGCATACCTCTGACTGATGTTGCCAGATGTTTAGTGTTCCTGAAATACAAATAGACTGTAGGTGAACAATGACAGGGTGAAACAGGATTGGTCCTCTTTTCAACTGCACTGCAAATTCTGTAATTTACTTATTTTTCTTTTACTAAGGGCAAAAATGATACACAGCAAATTAAAGTCTAAAGGAAAGCATAACAGTAATTCAGTTTTAGTGCTCTCCTGGGTGTGTTTCAAGATCTGTTCCATCATGCCTCTTAATGTTAGCTTTTATTTTGCTTTTACATCTGGCTAAAGGGTCACCACTGCAGCCTTTGGTCAACATTATCTTTTTGGTGATCCTGGGAATGAACAATGTTTTATAGATTCAGGCCATAACACTAAACTTCATCATCCAATGACACAAATACTCAGTAAAGTTAGGCATATATCTCCCTATCCAAAACGTCCGTTATGTTTGTGCTCAGTAGTGCAGAGAATAGTTTGTTTCCAGTTGAACTCCTGCTGATACCTCTCCATGTCATGATTTAAGTCACTAAAAATGTAAGATTTTTTTTTCAGGGAGACTTCTGTTTTTTTTACATAGACAGTTGTAGCAGTTTCTGGGATTTTCCACATTTTAAGCAGCTTCCTGTGCTTCTGTACCAAGCTGTGTAATGGATTCCATGTTACAGTGATATTACATTCAAAATCAAATAAGGCAAAGCTTTACTCTCCAGACAGCATTCTTGTTCACTTGTTTTGCTTAGTCTGCATTTCTTTTTGTTCTGAGGAGGTATTTTCCTTGGATGGCTACCTACAGATATATACCAGTGACCTCCATTTGCATGAAACAGCCCAGTGCAGACAAACAAAACCAATTGGACATGCTCTATAAATCATCACCCACATCTTTCCAGCAACAAAAATAAAATGGGTGGGGGAGGGAGGAACAACTGGCAAGTGTTCCACATTAGGAAGCAGAGGCTATTCAGTGTCAACAGCTGGAAACACTCAATGCAGGAGGAAGGTACTGGCATATGTTAGCTTTGCAAGCCTTGTGCACTGAATCAAAGTGAACAAATACCCCTACAGATGCCTGGTATCTATGCTTCTCTGCACTAAAAAGCAGTTTTATATTAAAAAAAATACTTTTTCTCTTATGAAAATCTAACTTGTTTTTAATATTTTGTATAGTAAGGAAAGAAAATTAACTGATGCATAGAGTACCCTTGGTTTCTCTGTGTGCTCATCAAAAAGGATTGCTGTACACTTGTGTTGGAGCTGGGCTACACCACAGGGCAGAAAGAAACACAATGTAAGCTCACAAGGATAGGCTTGTGTGAGGAAAAGAAACAGATTGCACAAAACGTAAACAGATCAGATTATGGGATGGTATATGTAGCATGCCAGAGAAAACTGCTTACAATAACAGAAATAAATCAGGCAATGTTAGTTTGTTCTTCAGTAGATTAAGAAACCCAATCATCTGTAACCATTGAAATACTGCGGCAGAATGGCAATCGCCTACAATACAAACTTTGACATGCACTCAGCACAAGAATGCAATTGGCTCTAATTAGAACCTCTTGAAAATGAAGTGACATAACAACACTAACAAACATGTCCTGATTGTGTTCAGATGGATTTGCTGTGGCACTCTTAGGTTGATTGTGTGTGTGCATTTTATGGTGGCTGCATCCTTTTAAATTAATTAGAACTATGGCATCCATGGCTTCACCCGGCACTTTATCAGCATCAACCTGGGTTGAATATAACATTAATGTAACACATGGTTCAATATTTATACAATGCATGTACATATTGTAATTTTTTATAGTGTATACAATATTAGAGTTTAGCCTTGTAACAGTCATATTACTTGGTAGAACAATTGTTTAAGCTTGATAAAAACACAAAACACCAATATCTACCAAAAGTTTTTTTTTTTATCATAGTTCTGTTTACATTGATAGTAATGTTAATTAAATTACATTGAACTACAAGTTTTTGACAGATTTTTAAATATGCAGGTGGTATGACTGTAGGACATAAGGGGGAATTTTAGACTACCTTGATGGCACATTAGGTTTTTTAGTTTTAAATCAAACTGTTGAAGTTTAAAAAATAATATGACACACTCAGTGCTGATGTATCTAGCAATGTATTTCCAGCTGGGATGCCATCTGTGCAAAGTGTACATGTTTTCCCTGTGTTTATGTGTTTGTTTCTTTAATTACTTTTTCCAGTTGCTCTGATTTCCTACCACATCCCAAATTCATATACATGACAATATGTGAAATGGCTAGTGTTCTGATCTCCCACCACTGAACACTGAAAACTCTGCAGTGTGTCTATCTTTCCATATGTCTGCATGTAAGAAAATATCAATGAGAAATGCCATTCACAATTGTGGCATTTGTTGTGTTTTGTCTTTTTGTTCCTAGATGCTCTATAATTGTGAAAAGGTTTCATGTTACCCTTGATCATAGCTGGCCTTAGGCAGAGGCCAACTAGGTGGCCTCCTAGGGTGCCGCTATAGCAGGGGGTGCTTTCCAGTATTTATTTGGTGTAGGTAGACCAGGATGGGGGCACTGGGTGGTGTGGGGGGTGCCGTGGAGCCCTTTTCCCTAGGGCACCAGTTGACCTGAGGCCCCTCCTGCCCTTGATATCATTATTTATGTGTTAGCTAGCAAAGTAATTTAGTCTTGATGACCTAAGTCATGCACGTCAGCAGTAACATAGTGACACAGCTGCACTCCAGTACAAAGCAGAAGTTTAGCATCATTCTGTACATACTCAAAGCAGTAGAAGAAACTGTAACACACTTTTAATGTCCAGTGTCCCTGATTAAGTCAATAAATGTGTACAATATATGATACTTACCTCAGTAGCCAGAAATGTGGTATGAAAAATGGGATAGAAGAAACTGATGGTAATACTAACAGAGGTTAGCGACTTACATGTACAAAGCAGGGTGAATGATAACGGCTAAAAATTGATAAAGCAAATGAATCAGTTTCAAACAGTCTCACATCTAAAATTTGAAGAGCATCTCCAGTGTGCTACCTGCATTGTTATCCCTGTTAAAAGTAATGGATTCAGAAATTAAACAAGTAACTTATTAATAGAAAGAGTCTTAACATTTTAAAGTATGTAGGGGTACCAGCCACTAGCACCCATTAATGTGTCAATAGATTGAAGACAGTTAAGACACAGATATCAGTGCATGAACTAGGAAGTATTGCTATATGTTGAAATATATATGGGCTTGTTATTTATAGTAATCTATAAACCTGGTCAGTATCAAAACATTATGTTGTAATGTAGCAGCAGAATCACCACCTTTGGCAGCACAGTACCATTTTACATAATGTTCAATAATCCCATGAATTCCTTTTCACTAGGTAAAGTGATGGAACAGTTTTAAATGTCAGCAGCTAATGCAAAATCTGCCAGCACTCTGCCACTACACATATATTCAAGGCCATTCATATCAGGTGGTCCTCAGTGTCATCAGACTCAGTGAGAGCCTATACCACATCCCCATTATGGCAGAATTCAGGCTGACAGTTTCACTAAGGATCTTGCAAAATATTAATATTTTTACACCAGTGTGAATACTTGTGATCAGAAAACCTGGCCTATACGTTTGAATGAAATTAGGATTTTATGCAAGGGCTGAATAACCTTCACCCCACCCCCATATAGGGGACTGTGTCTATGCAACTCCTTTTACTTAATATGGTTACTTTCAATGCCTCCCCACATACTTGATAAACATTTTTTGGGGGGTTCTACCAAAAATAAATACATAAATAAGAAAATAACCATTAGCAAAGTATTTGCCTTTCTCACTTCAGCAAAACTGAAAAAAAAAAACATTGAAAAAACATTTGAGAATCAGTGCTTGAATTATTATGAACCAAGCACTTGTGTTTCAGCAGAAGAAATAACTGAGTGCACTGCATATATGGCACTTATGCAATGATTATGATACTGACATAAATATACTGAAGGTTAAGAAATAGTAATCCATGTGACCAGGAGTGCAGCATCATATTTTGTAAATTATGTATTCAATTTTCATATTACTGGGGCTTTTCTCTTCAGGTCCCCTCTGAAGGTAGCTTCTTCCAAGTAAGGTAATCCAGTTAACAAAATAAACAAACAAAAATTAATAATAAATAGTAACTATTTTTATATTCTACTTGTATTTTTTCATTGTTTCATTAATTTGTTAAATTCTTTAGATTTAAGAGACTGTATTGTCTTAGACTACTATTAGGAGTTTTGCCTTTCATTAATAAAATGACTAAAAAAACCATTAGTCATTGCAATGATCCTAAGAAAGTCAGTTAAGTCACTTTTCTTCCTCTGCTATGGTACTGGAAGTTACTAATTTGAGATGCTAAATAACTTCATCTTGAAATCCTGGATTTGATTCCCTCAGTTCCAGGTTGCATACTGTATGACTTAAATGTGCTTGCAAGGTATCCCATTAAAGAGTCAGCTGTGCCAGGTGTACCATAGCTTACGCCACCCAAGAAAGTTATTTTCCTGTGCCATTGTCCAGCAGAGACACAGAAGTGATTCCCAGGATGTATTTCCTATTTCCCATCCACTCATCAAGATTTTTCTTGAAGAGTGCTAATGAAGAACTTTGCTTGACATAAATGGGTAGCCTGTTCCAGAGTATGGGAAGTCTCTAGGACAGGAATCTATCCCTCCAGCATGTCCTGTTTGTTGTGGTGACAAGGTTTAGGTCCCTAGAGCATGTAGCTAGAAGGGGTTGGGATTTCTTTAGGTGTAGCATGTCCAACAGCTCTGGGTTTGACATAGCTTTATATGTTAGGCAGAGATCACCTTGGAGTAAGCGATATGCTATGGAGTAAAGCTGGAGTTTTTTGAGGTGGTCAGTGTAGGGCATTTGTTTGAGGCCAGTAATCCTCTTTGTGAAGAACTTCTGTGGCCTTTCCAGCTGCTGCAGATGTCTTGTGAGGTACATTCCGAAATGGGTGTTGTACTCTATAATGGGTCTAATGAGTGACAAGTAGACGGGAACAACGACCTCTTTTTTCCTGGATGAGAACCCTTTTATGATGAGGTGTGCCACGTAGAAGGACTTCCTGACTACTGTGGTGATGTGGCTATCAAAGGAGAGACTACTGTCCACCTGGGTCCCAAGGTCTCTTATCACGCATTTGGTGTTAAGTAGATTGCTGCCTATGTGGTAGTTCATGGGTATAGAGTTTTTACCAAAGGGGATGACACTGCACGTTTTGACATTGAGCTTGAGGCCATGACTCTGACACCAGGCACCTGTCTCAGTGAGGCCCTTCTGTAGGATTTCCACATCATTTGGGGACTTGACTATGGCTCCTAGTTTGCAGTCATCTGCGAACTTCATTAGCCAGAGGCCTTTTGTGTTAGCTTGTACTTCACTACCCCTTGTCCCAAGTGTTCTCTCTGTCCAGTTGCTTCACTCTAGAAAAAGGTACATTGGATTCTTGTATTTTCTTAACAGTTATGGTTTATTTCATTTTGGGTCAAACTTGTACTAGAAAAATATAACTAAGATTTCACTGTGTTTAATTCTGGCTAAGTGTTGTGTCTTTTGCTGTTAATGTGTAGTAAATATATAAGCATGTCTACTGACTTTTTACTCTAGGTTGCAGTAATAGCATCAACGTTTGTCTTTCTGCTGTTAATGTGTAGCAATTGTATTAACAAGTTTCTACTGGCTGGGTGTTTTACAGTAGGATTCAGTGAAACCATTGAAATGTTCTTGTTGTTTGTACTGCAGTTACTTCATGTAAGTCTGTAGTCTGTTGCCATCTGGCTAAGTGTTCATTCTTTTTATTTTTTTCTTTCTCCCTGGTAATCTATAGTTACACATGTTTATGTTATGTATATATGTTTCCACTCACTTCTACTGAAGCCTTCTATTGTAATACCTGATTTTATGTTTGTATGAACAGCACAGTTACTTGATAATGTAGGTGATTGTTAGTATATGAGAGTTTCTGTTTGTGAAGAGTTTTGTCATTCTCTAGAGTTGCTTCCTTTTTATTTTTATATATGTTACACTCTCTAGCTGGCTGCCTTTTCTAAGTGCTTAAATATCAGATTTACAGATTGTATGTTGTGTAGCAAAGACTGGGATCGAATGGATAGGCTTGCCTCCTGTCCCTCTTAACATCTGTAAACCTACATCTCAGTAACCCCACACTTGCATGCATACACATATCTCTTGTTAGTTTAGTGCATTTTTCTTTCTGTCCTTCTATACTGTGGAAGCCACCATTTTTATTTACAGTAATCCCAAACTTGCATACCTACAAATATCTCCTGTGCACTTATTGTCCTGTTTAAAGGCTAGAAAGCTGAAATGCACAACTGTGAAATATAGTGCTACTCTTATTTGCCAAACATTACTTAAGGTGGATGAGTATAGACAAATAGTACTGTACCTAATTAGTTCAACCATCAAGAAATCCTTAACTTTTCTTTCTCTCTCTCTCTCTCTCTCCCTCCCAGTGAAATAAGCATATATACCTCATGCAGCAGCAGTAGTCAGACTTATCACATCACGCTACCTAAAGAATGTGCACAACTGAATTTCACCTGCAGTTGGCAAAAGTTTCCCAAGGAACAAATGACCAAGTAAAATCTATATAAGGCTATCTCCAAAACTTAAACCAATAACTTAATTTGTTAAGCCTAGTGTGTATTGTCTTGCAGTGTTGAATCTGCTGGAAAGATATCCCCATCCCCACACTCACAGGCCTTTAACTGCTGAAGGTAAAGCTACATTAATACTTCAGCATATTTCATTCTTATCAGTGTAATATATTCCTGGAAATATATTTAAAAGCCCATAACTATAAAATTAGATGCTGTAATTCGAGACAAGTATTTAGAGTTCAGACACCTTGTCTTTGTATCCATGAGCATCCTACCTCACCGATTGTTTATGGTGGTAAACCATCTGGGAGGGGGGGTTCTTCCCGCTCAGTTTGCTTCGTTCTGTCTGCTCGCCTGCTCTTCCCCCATATCCCACCCACCCCCCACCAGCTTGACTCTTATCCTAAGCAAACCACTCCCCCTCATTTCTATGATCCAATTAAATACAAGTCTACCTTGTCCACACCCAGATTTCATGCACACCTTACTTTCTTTTATTCAGCCAAACATATCTGCTCTCCCTTACATCCATCCCCTTGAACTCACATGCCCACTGCTATACTTTTTTGCATCTTACTCTACTCTGCCATTACAATACAATCATCACCTGAAACTATTTTACATTATCTCCAGGCTTACCACTTTCTGTTTTACTATATGCACAAACTAGCATTGCACCATAATTTTACCACCGTCCAATCACATCTCCCCCATCCATCCTTATCACAAACAGTAAGGTAAAACACCTAACCACATTGTCAAAGCCCACTCTGAAGTCAAAACATTTCCAACCTTACCTTCAGCTGCACACCTATCACATGATAACAATCTTTATTTACACCTGATACTACATTCAAACACATAAATGCCACTTTTACTATTGTTACACCCACTATCACAGTTGACATGCTCCTCCTAACTTGCCCAGCCTCATTACTCTTAATTCCCAACCTCACTACATACCCCCACACACCAATACACATCAACAACCTCCTCCAACCCCCTCCCCAATAAACAACACAGCTTCTCACGTATCCCCTCCCAGCTTTTCCCCTATACCCTCCCATTTTATTCAAGCCACAAACTGGCCTCCTCAGCTCCTATGAAACCACACTTGACACCAATACCCTCACCTAGGAATAAAAAACACTTCCCATGGTATGCATTCCTCATTACCTATCTAATCAAATGTGGAGACGTACATCCTAACCCTGGCCCACCCTCTAATCCTAACCACAAGAGTAACCCCAAAGATTTAAACATACTTACTCTTAACCTTAGAAGTATAAGTAATAAAACAGCCCCACCTCATGCCTGGATTGATCAAAATAAACCTGACATACTAGCCCTTACTGAAACATTGTTACACCCCAAAGTAAAAGGCTCAGAAATAATATCTCCAAACTTTGTAATAACCAAATGAGATAGATCTAAAAAAAGGGGGGGGGGATAGCATTTCTATATCCCTCTACAATCAACATCACACCCTATACCAGTAATATACCCATCTTTTCCAATGCTGAGGTACTAATCTCCTTTATGAACTTCAATATATCAAAAATAATTTGCATAAAAGTAATATATATCCCACCAGGTAACAATATACTAATAAATCCAACCGTTTATTCCACTTGCTTCTCTCTCTCTCTCTAGCGCCTCGGCTTCAAACAGCCTTCAAGGAGTATCTCACAGTAAAACACAAGTAACTTTTATACACACCTTAATTAAATCATTAATCAATTAAATAAAACAATTACATACTAACAATGTACCAAACAATTATACATTCAAATCACACTCATCCAGCAGCATTCAGTGTTCAGACCTATAGGAATTAAGGTCTGATATTTCAAAATAAAAATGAATTCCTTTTTAAACAATTCATATCTCAGTTTATCTTCACTAACTTCTTGCAACATAATTTGTTCTAAAACAGATACTCTGATGCTGTTGCATTCAGAGTTATGATGCTCAATAAAATGTTGTGCTAAAGGACTTTCTATTTTTTTATTTTTTATGTCTCTCAAGTGCTCCATAATTCCTATTTTTAACATCCTTTTTGTTTGGCCCACATAATACTTTTCACATCCACATTTAATAATATAGATCAATTTTTCTGTAGTGCAACAAAAATTTTTCCTTGGGACATAATGAATTCCATTAATAACAGGAAAATAATTTTCTATATAGATACATATTTTGCATTTTCCACATGCCCCTGTACCTATATTTCGTACAGATTTAACCAATTTCTGCTTAGGTAGCTCAAATTTTGTATGTACTACTATATCTTTTACATTTCTCCCTCTTCTATAACTAAATTTTAACATTTTATCATGAATATTTTTTAATTCTTCAAAATTTCGTAAATATTTCCAAAAATGAGAAATACATCTTCTCATATCTTCACTCAATATATTATATACAGATACCATATAGATATTATTATTGTCATTTCTATTTAACTCAAACTCATTCCTATTATAATCCCTCAGGCATCTATGATATCTATTCTTGAATACCTTATTTTTACTCATATCAATCAACTGACTATCATACTTTCTATTTATAAACATGTCACATGTCTTATTTATCTCTTTAATAAATTCTTCATCGTTATTACATATTCTAGAGATTCTCAATAATTCACCATATGGTATTGCTTTCATAACATGTTTTGGATGACAACTATTTCCCATCAAAAATTGATTGATACTATCAAACTTTCTGTGTATACCTGTCACTATATGTTCACCCACTATTCCTTTTAGATTGATATCTAAAAAAGAAACAGTATTGCCACATTGAATCCCATCAAATTTTATATTAAATCTATTGTTTTGAATATCTTGAATGAAGTTATTACTCTCTTCTTTGCCACCCTTGCATAGAAAAATCAAATCATCTATAAATCTGAAAAAATATATAACATGTTGCTTCACAAAGACATGTGTATATATGCATTCTTTTTCTAACATGCCCATAAAAGTATTCGCATACATGGGTGCAAAAGATGCACCCATGGCTGTTCCTTGCATCTGATGGTAAATAATGTTGTTGTAAGTAAAAAAATTATTCTCCAAACAAAACTGTAGTAATTCAGTAATATAATGTGTTAAAGGGAAGTCTCCCATAGATTTCAATACTGCTTCAACCCCAAATTCATTTTTAATGTTCGTATAAAGACTACTTACATCCATTGTAAGCCAATACATATTTTCACTCCAAATTATTTTCTTAATTTTATCTAAGAAATCAAATGAGTCCTTTATGTATGATGGAAGTTTAATAGCTTCTTTACATAACACTTGATGTAAAATTTTCCCTAAATTATGTAAAAAATACTTCCTTGCTGAAACTATCGGTCTACCTGGAGGATCTATCATGTTCTTATGTAATTTCGGTAGACAGTAGAAGTATGCAGGAGCACTATCATTTAAGTCCAATTTACTTTCCACATCTTGTTCAGTCCAATAACCTAATCTTAATCCTTTTTTAATTAACTGTGTATAATTATTTTTTGCTAGGGCAATCACTTCATTAGATATTTTTTCATAGACTGTTACATCATTTAACAAATTCATGCACATTTTATTATATTGTATATAATGCATAATAACAATTAACATTAAAAATGAATTTGGGATTGAAGCAGTATTGAAATCTATGGGAGACTTCCCTTTAACACATTATATTATTGAATTACTACAGTTTTGTTTGGAGAATAATTTTTTTACTTACAACAACATTATTTACCATAGATTATTTGATTTTTCTATGCAAGGGTGGCAAAGAAGAGAGTAATAACTTCATTCAAGATATTCAAAACAATAGATTTAATATAAAATTTGATGGGATTCAATGTGGCAATACTGTTTCTTTTTTAGATATCAATCTAAAAGGACTAGTGGGTGAACATATAGTGACAGGTATACACAGAAAGTTTGATAGTATCAATCAATTTTTGATGGGAAATAGTTGTCATCCAAAACATGTTATGAAAGCAATACCATATGGTGAATTATTGAGAATCTCTAGAATATGTAATAACGATGAAGAATTTATTAAAGAGATAAATAAGACATGTGACATGTTTATAAATAGAAAGTATGATAGTCAGTTGATTGATATGAGTAAAAATAAGGTATTCAAGAATAGATATTATAGATGCCTGAGTGATTATAATAGGAATGAGTTTGAGTTAAATAGAAATGACAATAATAATATCGATATGGTATCTGTATATAATATATTGAGTGAAGATATGAGAAGATGTATTTCTCATTTTTGGAAATATTTACGAAATTTTGAAGAATTAAAAAATATTCATGATAAAATGTTAAAATTTAGTTATAGAAGAGGGAGAAATGTAAAAGCTATAGTAGTACATACACAATTTGAGCTACCTATGCAGAAATTGGTTAAATCTGTACAAAATATAGGTACAGGGGCATGTGGAAAATGCAAAATATGTATCTATATAGAAAATTATTTTCCTGTTATTAATGGAATTCATTATGTCCCAAGGAAAAATTTTTGTTGCACTACAGAAAAAGTGATCTACATTATTAAATGTGGATGTGAAAAGTATTATGTGGGCCAAACAAAAAGGATGTTAAAAATAAGAATTATGGAGCACTTGAGAGACATAAAAAATAAAAAAATAGAAAGTCCTTTAGCACAACATTTTATTGAGCATCATAACTCTGAATGCAACAGCATCAGAGTATCTGTTTTAGAACAAATTATGTTGCAAGAAGTTAGTGAAGATAAACTGAGATATGAATTGTTAAAAAAGGAATTAATTTTTATTTTGAAATATCAGACCTTAATTCCTATAGGTCTGAACACTGAATGCTGCTGGAAGAGTGTGATTTGAATGTATAATTGTTTGGTACATTGTTAGTATGTAATTGTTTTATTTAATTGATTAATGATTTAATTAAGGTGTGTATAAAAGTTACTTGTTTTTTACTGTGAGATACTCCTTGAAGGCTGTTTGAAGCCGAGGCGCTAGAGAGAGAGAAGCAAGTGGAATAAACGGTTGGATTTATTGGCAGTTGTCTTTTTTCCTGTTGGATTTATTCTTCTTTTGGTGCTTGTGCTGTTTTCAACAATATACTAATGTTGGAAAATATTTTATCCTGGACATCCCAAACAATAAACCTTGAAACAATAATCTTAGGAGACATAAATATAGATTGGCAAACCATAACTTCCAAAACCCCCACAAACAGTATAAATCTGTATGTTTTTTCACAGCTTATTAATGCTCCAACAAAATACAACAAAGATCTTACTTGCAACTCCACCTTAGACTGGATTCTAGTATCCCACCCTGCCAATTATTCCTCTTCTGGTACACTGCCTAGCTCCCCGAGTAATCATCTGCCAGCTAATTCCCTTAGAATAAACTCCCAACAACTAAGAGTACACACTATAAAATCAGGAACTCAATTAATCTTTGTCAGCATAAATTCAACAATCTCCTACAGGAAATAGACTGGACACCCCTTAAACAGCTACCCCTTAATGATGCTGTACTATACTATAATAACACCTTCCTTCACATACTTAATACACCAGCTCCCATTCGTATGAAAAGAATCAAAAAGAACTCAGCACCATGGATCTCTAAGGAATGTAAACACCTGATGAAGCAAAGGGACCTAGCCTGGTCAACCTGGAAACTAAACAAAAATGAACAAAATCATGTTAATTTCAAAACACTATGTAACAAAGTGACAAAACTAACCCAGCTTTAGCTCCAGCATAAAATCAAGCACAGTAAATTTTGGCACTACATATATTCTCTACTTAACCCTGGAAGAAATAGAGAGCACACGCTATCACCTGATACCACTCCATCACAGATAGCCGAAAACTTTAACAAGCACTTCATAAAATCAATTTTGGACCTACTAACACCCCTAATGTTGGACCCCCCCACACTTCAACCTATTCAGACAGCAACCCCAGGCCATCAACTACTTCTAACCCTGCCATTACTAACCCCCCTATTGAACAAAATGTCATGGAAACCCCATTCTCATTTCAACCCATACCCACCGACACCATTAAGAAACTACTATAAAAACTAAAACCCTGCTATACCTCAGCTGACAATCACCCTCATACTACCTCAAACTGGCTGATAACTCAGTCGCTTCCCCAATCAGTATCCTTATAAATAGGTCTTTATCTGAATCAGAAGTAGAAAAAAACAAGCAAAACTGAAGAAACCACAATCCAAAAACCAACAACACAGGAGCCCAAAGGGTGAGATGCACGGAAGATCCCTTTATTCCATACACAACATATGGTACCTCGGCAATTCACCTTCATGGAACATTTACCATCAGAATTCATCTTCTTTTTAAATGCTTATCAATTAAACAATTACACCATTGAACCATCCCACATTCTTAATTAATCTTAATACAATTCATTTGTTCAACTCCCTTAAAAACATTATTATTGCCAAGTCTGATGTTTTCAGATTTTTAATTCATAAATTTTTCCAAAGTATAATTAAATATTTATATATTTAAATATTTATTACTACCAAATATATAACTTTTAATATAAATATTTATTAATATTAAATGTACAAATTTAAACATAATAATAATAATAATAATAATAATAAGAGTAGCAAAACTTGATTTATCATAAATATACTAAATATATAACTTGCTTTAAATAAGTAAACATTTTTCAAGTCAATAAATAACATGCAAAATTTCATATCACAAATCCACTTTCCAAGTTCATGCCCCTAGGGTATAATGTGTGGTATTCCAAGATCATTTTGTATTCTAATCTACATAATGCCCTCCTTTTTGGATGTGGAATTTTATATAGGGGAGGAGAATACTGTGCAATTTAAACCTTTTTGGATTCTGAATCAGAAGTACCTACCATATGAAAACAATCTCACATCACCCCCATCCAAAAAGGAGGCAACTCTTTTGATCAGTCCAATTTCCGTCCTATATCCATCTTGTCACTCATATCCAAAATTCTCGAGAGAGGTATCCATCGCAGGTAATGCAATATCTATTGCAAAACAATCTTTTATCCAAAACCCAACATGGCTTCTGACCTAGCCACAGCACAGCTACCACCCTATTATCTTTTCAAGACACCATGAACAAGGCCAGAGATGCAGGATGCTATATAGCCTCAGTATTCCTTGATCTCTCCAAGGCCTTTGACACAGTGTCTCACCCCTTACTTTTGAACACACTGTCTAACTTAGGCTTCTCACATAACACAGTAAAATGGTTTCAGAGCTACCTCAGGGATCGTAAACAAGCAGTGAAATGGTACAATGAACTCTCACCCTTCCTCCACAACCCTACTGGAGTCCCCCAAGTCTCCATCCTAGGACCCATACTCTTCAACATTTTCACAATCAACCTTCACACTGCCTCTCACCCTGGGACCCTCATTCAATGCGCTGATGATTCTCATCGTGCGTGATGTAGCTTGCGTCATCACTGAGGCTCCTGGTACTAGTAGTTTATCCAACGTACTTTGCAACTGTTGGTATTGTAGAGTCATTAGTTTAATCA
This sequence comes from Protopterus annectens, assembly GCF_019279795.1. Classification (NCBI taxonomy): domain Eukaryota; kingdom Metazoa; phylum Chordata; order Ceratodontiformes; family Protopteridae; genus Protopterus; species Protopterus annectens. Next base: position 1,972,779,942 of record NC_056725.1, on the reverse strand, counting down.
AATGCCCAATATTGTCATCGTTGTTATTAACAGTAACTGTGGGCATAGGAGCTTGCAAGTTGCCTTCTGAAGTATGATCGGTTTGACAATAAGGTGTGTTACAACCAAAATAATACACCTAAACAGATCGCTAGATGCGGAATGTCTCAGTCTCTGTCAAAACAGTTTAGGTGTATTATTTTGGTTGTAACACACCTTATTGCTTGTGGTATTTTTTCGTTATGGAAAGTCAAACCGATCATACTTCACAAGGCAACTTGCAAGCTCCTATGCCCACAGTCACTGTTAATAACAACAATGACAATATTGGGCATTTGATTAAAGTAATGACTTTACAATACCAACAGTTGCAAAATACGTTGGATGATGCAAGCTACGTCACACATGATGATGGCCAGTGCATTAGATCCGAATGGAGAAGCACGAGAAGCCAACAAACTTGGTACACCTACAAAAAGTATTCCATGTGGGCAGGCAGTCTGTAGGAATGTTTTGCAACATGATGAAACAGGAGGAACAGATTTGAATGATGGCTATACGAGGAGCCATTATTATCCAACCAGGGGTGACATGTTAAAACTTTGGACATACACCAACGACTTAAAGAATTTGAACTGAAGATGAGCAAGGTACGTAACTTGCAAACTGATAATGCATACCTTGCAGAATGCATTAAAGTCCAAAGAATACCTAAAGGCCTGAGAATGGCCAAATTTCCTAATGGACTTTTAGCTGGACAAACGGAGCTTGATGAATTATTATCAATGTTTGACAGACATGGTATTGAACTGTTGCATTTTATTATTAAAGTTAACAATGGTAAAATTAATTCTCTTTTAGGAGATGTTAACAAATTAAATGAAGATATTTTAAATGATGAAAGTTTTTTAAATTTTGAAGGGAAGTATGACAATATGTTTAAGAAAATAGAACAGCAGGTAAAGGACAATACACAGAGAAAACAACAGAAATTGAAAAGGGATGAATTGGAATATAAGCAAAAAGAAGCTTATATATTACCAAAAAGTTACTATGGGGAAAGTATTGAAATGAATGGAATGGGTAACAATACTGATTTTTTAGTTTACCAAGAGAATGGAGGGGGACAAAATAATAATTACAACCATGATGTAGTGGATGAGGTTTTTGACCAAGAATTTCCCCAGTTGAGAAGGTCTGAAAGGTTACAGAATAGAGATAGTAACTGACAGAATAACAATAATTTTTTAGGGGGGCAACAGACACCCAGGGGGAGATTACCGAGGGGCCAGACAACCTATTGGAACAACAACATGAACAACAGATTTTAGAAGGAAACACAGATAGGAATCTTATTACAGAGAATCTTATTACAGAAGATCCATCAAGTATTATTCACACTAGGAATGGTTTTAAGATTTTCAACTATACAGGTCACCCAGTTACAGATACACATTTTACATTGTTTGAGAAGGGATTTAAATTTGTTCCAGTGCGGAAACCAGGATTAGCACAAACACTTACTGAATTGAAGTTATATACAAGAAAATTAAATTTACAGTTATATTTTAAGCAGTCAATGAATGTACAAAATGTGAATAGAAGTACTTTAAGGAAAAAAAGTCTGTTTGACCCCCCATTAAACCCAGTGTTGGTGCATTTTGAGAACATGTGTACTAAGGAAATTTGTAAAGAATATTATGGTTACAAAGAGGAATATCACAACCTGTCTAGAGAAGAAAAAATATTATTACATGAGCTAAGGGAGTCAAAATCAATATGGGCAATGAAGCCAGATAAGGGAGGAGGAATATTTTTCGTAGAAACACTTGATTATATTAATGATAACCAATATGTTACAAGATACAGAAAAATACTCAAGTGTCTCTAGAAATGAAGTCAACATGGTTCATAGGAGACTACAGATGTACCTAGATGATAGTTTAATGCAGGAGGTCATTAATGAGGAGGTTTTTAACTTCGTACAGAACCAACACCCCCTTGTCTTGACTGTATTTGGCATACCAAAGGTACACAAGGATATTTACCACCCACCATATAGATAATTATAGCAGTTCAAAGTAGTTCCACACACCCATTGGGAGTGTTCATAGATAGGCTATTAAAAGACACATTACAAAAGATAGACTATATTGTGAAAGATTCATGGGATTTTTTAACTTGGATAAAACAGGAATATTACACAGACTGTACTGATTTTTCAACTATTGATGTTGTTGACCTTTTTGGATCCATTCCCCATGAAATGGGATTGGAATTATTTAATGATGCACTATTGGAATACAGTAATTTAAGTGCAACCATAATTAATTTTGTAGTGCAAATGATGAAATGGGTATTAAAAAACAACTTTTTTGTACTTGAAGAAGAATATTACAGGCAATTAAAGGGGGTAGCAATGGGGTCATGTTCTGCCCCAATTTTTGCTAATTTAGTTTTTTGTATGTGGGAGAAGAAATATATATTTGATACTGAATTTTCCAAAGACTGGATACTATATACTCATTATTTGGATGTGTTTATTTTATGGAAAGTGGATTTTGAGAAAGTATCAATATTCAAGAGATTTATTAATAACATTTGTGAATATTTTCAATCTACACATACTTATAATTCACATGTTATAGACTAGTTGGATGTAAGGTTGATTAAAAACATTAACTAGAACTGCTTTGAATCATTAGTTCACAGGAAACCCACATATTCTAACAGTTTCTTGAGATTTGAGAGTCAACACCCATTTTATATTAAGAGATACCTTGTAAGAGGCCAGATGATTAGAGGGGCAAGAATGTGTTCAACATCTGAAGGGTTAACAAAAGAATTGATGTTGTTAACTGATATGTTTAGGAATAGGGGATACCCCATGGAATTGGTGCAGAAATTTAAAGAAGAGATTACAATAGGATGGGGTAACAAATTCATTCCCCTATTAGGACAAAAACAAGTTATTAAGGAAGCACAAATTAACCAGACTGATAGATACACACATTCTATGGTTATAGAATTTAGTTTATTTGGCAGGGAGGTACAAAAGATTCTCACCAAAAATTGGGTGATTTTGGAAGGAAGTGAAGAGTACACCCACTGGTTAGGTACGGGCCCACTCTTTAATAATAGAGTGGGGAAAAATATGAAATAGTTATTAGAACACACAAAGCAGTTAAGTACAGTTAGATCTACTAATAAATGTGGTAGGTGTTACCAATGATCACTGATTTTGGAAAGCAGTGAATACAAGGTAGGTAGGAGACAAGACACCCACTATTAGGATGGTTGGTGGCAATTGTCAAACAAAAGAGGTCGTATACATTGCCATTTGTCAAAGCTGTTCAAATTTCTATGTGGGGAAAACAGAAGGACAATTAAGGCATAGAATTTATGAACATACATATGCTATGGAAACAAAGAATAAAAATAATGCTCTTTTTAAACATTCAGAAACATGTCCTAATTTTATCAGATTCAAGTTTGGTATACTGGAGATAGTTAAAAGGAATATTAGACAAGATGATTGGGGAAATGAGTTAGAAACTAGGGAACTGCACTGGCAGTTGACATTAAACACAACAGAATCCCCTAGTATTAACGAACATTTATCCCTACGGCCAGTGTTAAAACAGAAAGCTAAGAAATTGTAATTTAAAATGAGAATTATTACATTAAATCCTATGTTTCCAGTTTACACACTCAGTATTTTTCTGGGTATTAACCTTAGATGTATTGTTGTCCTGCTAATACACTTCTTGAGTATATATATTTTTAATATATTTTAGTGAACTGTATTTTTAAATGTTAATTGGATACTAATTAAGCACACATTTGTATAAAAGTGTAAAAAGGAGGGCAACACAACAGTTTGATAAAGTCTGTTATGGTTACAGACAAAAGCGTTTACTTCACTGTTGATTTTTGGAGGTCATTGTATTTGCTGTGGAATTCAGTTAAAAAACAGTGGAATAAACTTTTTTATGTTTGGATTACATCCTTGTGCTTGGAATATTGTATAGGGATTTTATTCAAGGTGAGCGGATAGACACTTCCTGGGATTGTGTTTTTTTAGTTTTTATTTTTATCTACAATCCTGGTGCTCGAGTTTCTTGCAGTGTTGGTCCACAACAGATTAAACAAGACAGAAAGCAATGTGTGAATATGTTTTGCTCCATTCTTGAGAAGATAACACCTGTCATATAAAATCACCTTTAAAGAGGAGACTAAAACGTCTCTATTACTGCAAAGAATCTACGGTTGGGCTACCACATGTATCACTTGCATTGTTGTCACAAAATTAGATCAACTGGGTGACAAAGAGCAGATATATGCATTGACAATTATATACTGCTCCTTCTGATGTGTGTCATAGACACATATTCAAAAGGAAATATCTTACCTGATTTGTTGTCATAGTGTAAAAACTACCAAAAAATCTCACCATACCCAATAGAACCAAGATGCTCTCCTCCAAAAACGGGAACCCAATCTGGTGGTCCCTTGCCATAAACAAACTCTACAACAGAAGGAGGAAACTGATGCGGAATAAGGTTAAGTCCCAAGACTGGAAAAAACTTCCTTATCAGCCTCAACAAAAAGTTGAGATCCCTCATCAAATCCTCTAAAGCTAGCTATGAAAACAGAATTGCAGCAGATAGTAATGATATTCAAAAGGCCTTCTATAGTTATGCAAAGAATCTCCATGGCAATACCCAACTTTGCTCGGAGCTACTGCACAATGGTAACTCCTATAGCGAGCAAACAGATATTGCCGATATACTGGCTGACAGATTCAGTGCCAACTTTACCCCTTTCACCCCCACCAATGGACCAATCACAATACCAGTAGATTGCCAGGCACCCAGCATTACTGCTGAACAAGTTAAAACATCACTGTCCAAGGCCAAGAATACAGATTCTATGAGACCTGGCAATATCCCTGGCTGTATTCTACATGAACTACAGAGTGAACTGGCACCTCACCTGTGTGCACTGTTCAATCACAACCTCACCTCAGGCTTTGTCCCTACCGAATGGTGCACTGCTACAGTCATCCCACTCCACAAAGGAGGAGTGACTACAGACCCTGAAAACTATCACTCCATTAGCCTGATGAGTCTGATATGCAAAGCTATGGAACACATCATCATCATCATGCAAATAATAAACAAGGATATAGGGAATCTCCAAACTCTGGATCCCACACAGTTTGGTTTTGTGAAGAGTAGATCATGCCTACTCAACTTGGCCAACTTCTTTGAGTCAGTAACCAGAGCTTTGGATGAAGGCAAGGTCATTCATACAGCCTACCTTGATCTTGCCAAGGCCTTTGATACCATTCCCTACTCAGAAATCATAGAAAAACTCTCTAAGCAAGGCATCAATCCCTATATCACTCGGTGGGTTGCAAATTGGCTCACAGATAGACTCCACAGTGTGAAAGCAGCTGACTCCAAGTCAGACTGCCGACCAGTCATGAGTGGAATCCCACAGGGTTTGGTCCTGGGTCCTCTCCTGTTTGGAATCTACTTCTCTTGAAGTCCAGATCAACATGAAGGAACTCTGGCTGACAAAGATTGCAGATGATTGCAAGTTGGGAGGATTATTAACTCCCTAAGTGGTATTGACATCCTACAGAAAGGCCTCATTGAGACCAACGACTGGTGTCAGAACCATGGCCTTAAGCTCAATGCCAAAAAATGTGTTGTCATCCCATTTGGGAAAAACCCAGTTCCCATGAATTACCACATTGATGGTAGTCCACTGAACACAGAAGGCATTATAAGAGATCTGGGAACACAGGTTGACAGCAGCCTCCCTTTTGACCACCACATTGTCACTACGGTCAGAAAGTTCTTCTGTGTAGCACATCTCATTACTAAGGGTTTTGCCTCCAGGAAGAAAGAAGTCATTGTCTTCCTCTACTCTTCCCTCATTAGGCCAATCATTGAGTACAATGCCCCATTCGGCATGTACCTCACTAGACACCTGCAACAACTGAAGAGGCCACAAAAGTACCTCACAAAGATGATCCTAGGCCTTAAACACTTGTCCTATATGGACAGACTCAAAAAACTCCAACTAGTCTCTGTCTCATATCGCCTACTTAGAGGCAATCTCTGCTTGACTTACAAAGCCATGTCTGACCCAGCTCTGTTAGGAATGCTACATCTAAAGGAATCCCAATCCCTCCACACTACAGTCTTCAGAGACCTCAGTCTCATTACCGCAATCAACAGAACAAGCTGGAGGGACGAGTTCATAACCCAGAGATTGCCCATGCTATGGAATGCACTTCCCATACATGTCAAGCAGAGCACGTCACTGCCCTCTTCAAGAGAAAACCTGATGAGTGGATGGCAAATAGAAAATTCACCCCGGGGATCACTCCAGTTGCTCTACTTGACAGAGGCACTGGGAACTAAGGTCAGGTGGCATGATGCCAAGGTAATACTATGGGCTAGGCTTGTAAAGACTCCAGGGCCATTAGCCTAGTACACAGCTATGAACCTATGAACAATAACCAGCCACTTATGAAGGAAGACAAGCATTTAGGTTGTTTACAATGTAATGAAAATTAATAGAAATTATTGAAAGTATCATATAGGCTAACACCTATCCATTTTTGTAAGTCTTCATATTTATAAATTAATGGATTCAGTCTAGAGACACTTATGTATTACAATGATAATTTAGCCCGTGTCAAATAGCACTACATACTGAGCAATCAGTTTTCATTTCTTTGCCATTGCCATTGGGGCATTTTATTGCAATCTAAACCTTTCTATTCAGTAAACTCTATCTTGGAAAAGTAGTGTTATTGAGCAGACTGGTCATAAGGTACTTGCAAAAGTGTTTTACAGATTATTAGCATATGTATGAAATAAAGCATTGTAATGGAAGTCCAGCAAAACTTCTTGTTCAGTAAAACATTACAAAGCTGTTGTAAATGGACAAACCACTGCAATGAATTGCTAATGAGATGATCTCATCTGCTGTAACCATTCTATTTCTGAAAAGAGTTACAGAGAGCGGATACAAACCATTACAAAAATTAACTTTATAGTGAAAGAATCAAAATGCCTGGTGCTTTGTTGTTATCAACCAATATATTGGCTTATGATCTATCACCTGAATAGTCTGACTAATCAAAGCAAGAATTAACAGTCTGAATTTCATTAGTTTCACCACATTTTCAAAGACAGCTGTGCACTGGGTAACCAGAAACAGATGACATTTTTGGCATTGTTCCTAACATGTTTTTATTATAAATATTATTAGTTTTTTCAGGTTTATTCTTTCAACATGCCATATGACTTGTTATATCAGCTAAAAAGTTGGCTAAATGGTTTTACTTGCTTTTTCCTAAAGCAATTAACTTTTAAAACAACGTGCGAAAGAAGGTTAAGGTCCTGACTGAAAGCCAGGTGACCCTTATTCTACTAGTGTTTCCACTACCTAAATAGTGGGCTGAAGAGGAGTTAGAAATGTAGGGATATTTCTGACTTACTTATTTGGGGGGGGCAGTAGTCTTAAGCACTGAATGATATTGCAATGGTGATACTAGGTGTATACATCATAAGCTTGAAGATACTGTGCCATACCCTGATATATATTCTCAGCATTATTGGACTTAAATCATTGCATGTAAACCATGGGGGTGGACAGTAAGTAAGGCATAAAACAAAAAAAGCCCTAGGTCTATGACAAGATACCTACCTTTGGTCAATAGGAAAAACTATCAGATTAGGCCTAGGGTATAAGTAGTGACTCCCAGTGGCCAAGACTGAGGACAGGCATAAATTGCAACCAATGGTTTGCTGCACAGTACCCAAATAAAGAAGTTTTTATTAAAATGTAAATGACTAAAATATTTTCAGTTTTACATTTTTGAGCAATTATTTAACAGTTATACTTGTCATGGTTTTAAGAATATAAAAAAAACATGACGGCATTGACAAATATTTTTTTAACATTAGCAGTGAGATTTTACAACAAAAAATATCTTTCTTTTTATGTCTAACCACAACTTTTCAAGTCTTAGTTCAAGGCAGACTGTATTGAACCTCTAAATCTGCACCTAGGTAGAAACATGTATTTATTAGAAAATGAGATATTAAAAAAAGTTACAATTTTTCTCCTAACATATTCTGATTATTTCAGGTATTGGGAAGAAACATTACAATACTAGACAAAGCAATCTAAAATAGATGAACAGGCACTGTTTCACAGTTTGTCATTTTGTGGCATGAATTATTGCTTTATGAGTTCAACCTCAAAACTGCAAAGTGCATCCTCTACAGGAGAGTAGGGTTTAAATGCACTTTTGAGGGGAAAAAAAATTGTGATAAACCTGCTTGAATTTAGAAAAGAAAAATCTGCATTTGTTATCTAATGCCAGATTTTTTTAGCAGTTATTTCAAATATGGTTAGGTGAAAAAGCACTAAAACAAGAAGCGTGATTTAAATGACAGGGTAAAATGGGAAGTGGTGTTAGGTAGAAATGATATATGCAAGTCATAAACTATTCATGTTGCTTTACTGCATATTCCTCTTCTTTCCAAATGCAAGCATATTTTGTACCCTTATTCTTTGTATCTTGCATGATTTACATGAGGAAATGGAAAATGAGGGGTAGAAAATATAATTTATTTATGATTTAATGAATATGAAAGACATCTAAATAAAACAAAGATCAGCATTTTGATCTGTGAGTAAACCAAAATAAACAAATGCAACAGAAAGAGGAGCAACCAACATTTTTGGCCATGTTTCGATCTGCCTGTTTTTTATTGGTTCACTTCTAATCTGTTGCATACATTAGGTGATTCTATACACGATTAGAAATATAGAGTTTTCATGAGTTTTGGGGGGCATATTTGCTGGGTTGTGCCTGATATACCTCTCAACCTCTTAGAGCAGAAAATCTGCGCAAAGCCTAAATGATGGGGGGACAAATAGGGACACATTTTAACTGTTGCTTTTACAAGCTTAGAACGTTGATAGAATAATAGGTTTTGCATTAGCATGAATTTTCTGAAGGATGTGGAGTCTTAAACTCAAATATTTTTCATTATTTAATGACTTCAATCCTCAGCTATTTACTGGAAAGGTGCAGATTTTAGGGGGAACACACCAAAAATATGAGGCAAAACTCTGGACATTCTGCGAAAATCTGGACAGTTGAGAGGTATGACCAACTAAGTATCATCCTTTTTTATGTTAATGACATCAGAAAATAACCCAGACAATAAGAATTCTTAAGACAAAATGCAATAGCTATTACACATACATGCAATACGATACAGACATGATTAGAACACACACACACACACACACACACACACACACACACACACACACACACACACGTATGTATATATATATATATATATATATATATATATATATATATATATAAAACATAAAATTAAGAGTTTATAGAAGCATGACTAGCATGACAAGACATTAAAAGTACAGACTTCCAAGATGGCTGTAGACTGAATAACAGATTAATTTCAGCTCTCCCAGTGTGAAAACAGAAACTAGGAATAGAGCCAGTAAACTCATATTTTTTGGGTAAATTTCAGCAACTGGCTAGTAAGTGCATTTCCTGGATGTCAGCAAAAAAGAAATTCAGAGAACCTGAAAGAAAATCAATCACAAAAATCGTGGAAAAACCCTGACTGGGAAGAATTCTGCAGCTGTTTAGCAAAAAGCAGTGCAAACTCCAACTTTGATGCAAGACATAACTTCCAGTATCCTATTGAAAAAAAGAAACATAAGTCAAATGTACTCAGAGCTGATTAAAATAAATGAAACACTGATGGAGTACATCAACTCAACTAATAAAAGGCTGGGAAATGGAAGATGATTTAAACAGATATTCAGATGAGGTGATAAAACTGCAAAGCTCAGAGGATGAAATTAAAAAAAGGCTGACTGAATATAAAACTGCTTAAGAAGACATATTTAAAAAAAACTAATTTAATTAGAGGACAGAGCATATAGGGAAAACATGAGATTTTTTTCCACTGTACCAGAGAAGTTGGAAGGAACAGACTATTAATTTTATGAAAGCACAAATAAGCAACTGGACTGGTATTCTACAGTAGGAGCTGGTAATTGAAAGGGCACATTGTGTGTATGCTCCAGACTTGACTGTAAGAAAGCAAACTAGCCCTTTAATTGTAAATATACAATCCAGCCAGCAGAAGGAGTTGATTCTGACAAAACTGTGTCAGAAAGACAAAGTTCTGAAAGTGTGAGACAGAATAGTGTTTTTGAAAATGATTATTCACTATACACCAGGCAGGAGAGGAGTGAGTTTATTCCTGTAATCAGGGAATGTCTAGAATCAGACATGAGATTCAAACTGCTGTACCCAGCTATCTTCAGAATATTCTTTTCTGGAGGGACAAAATCATTTTTGATGCAAAACAAGCTAAGGAGGAAATACAAAAGTTGTTTAGCAAAAAGTGAGCTGTGAAACAGAAGGAGATTCTGCTTCTTATTTTGGTAATAAAGACCACAGAGAGACTGTGCCAGTGAAACCTTTTTCAGTGTTTCAATGGAAAATGCCTGAGAGACTGAAAAAAGCACAAGAGTTGCCTAGAAGAACAGAAAGTATACTGGAACGGTAGCAAATACTGGAGTTGAGTGATGGAGATAAACAGGAATAAATCCAGCAATTTGAAAGTTGACAAATAAATGTGGGATTACAAAGCATTAATTATATTTGTGAAACATAACAGAACAAGAAAACCTGGAAATATTGTCTTTTTTTGATTTTGTTAAGCTATTAGGGGAGTCTAAAGCATATGGCCTACTTCATGTCATTAATGTTTGAAGGAACACTTGTGAGAGGGGAAGAGAATGGAAAGAGTTAACTGTAAGTAAAGCAAACTTGTGATCTTTACAGTAATATCTTTATAGTGCGTGATATAATCTGCATGCTATAAAGTATTCTCAGTTATTTTCAAGTGTAATGGTGATGCTAAAATAAACAGGTGTCCTTGTGTTTATCTCCTTTCTCTCTTTCTCCTTGTTTAGTTTTAAGAAATGTAGGCACTGCAATGTAAAAAAAAAAAGAAGAAAAGTCTGGTCAAAAGAGTATGATACAAGAAAAAATGATGTACTTTTTATTTTTCTTGCATAGGGAAATGACTGGATTAAGGACCTTGGCTTGAGCTAGTAACACGTTTTGAGAGAAAGCAAACAAAAAAGAACATTGGATATAATAAAGATTTCTTCTAGCAAGTAAATGCATGTAGAAGTAACTCTGCATCTGGTTGTCATGTCTCCATGGAGACAATCTGATAAAGAGCAATCTTTCAATGACTAGGAGATAAAGTTTTCTGAAATCATTCAAGTGTTTTCCCATTCTGGGAGAACAATAAAAATAAGACAAAACCAAACAGCACTTAGTATAAGCACAGGCTGTATCATGTGTCTGAATGGATAACCTTCCTTTTCGATTAACCCAAGTCTATGAGTGTGGCTGCCAGTTTGGGAAAATTGTTCCTATTAGGATAAACCTTTAATATTTGAAGATGTACATTGTTTTGTCTGTTAGTATTAAGTTAATAGGCTGTAGAGGTGATATATATATATATATATATATATATATATATATATATATATATATATATATATTGTTTTTTTGTTTGTTTTTTTGGGGGGTCTTTCAATAAAAGAGAAAGTTTTGTAAGATGTGACATAGGCTCAAATGGATATGACAAAAATATCTCACAAATATATATACAAAAAATAAAGAGCAGTGAACTATATTAAAATCTAGAGTGTAAATAGTTATGCTACAGGAGACACATTTGGAAAGAAATGAATATGTGAATTTGATAAAGAAAGGTTTTCTGGATGGTTATTCAGCAGAATATCTCGGACAAAGGGAAAGCGGAGTACTTATATTAATTGTAAGAGGATCTTCAGTAGTGATAGAAGAGGATATAAAAAACAATAGTGGTAGATTTGTAGTACTAAGGGGCTATTGGCAGGGGAGGAGTATTACACTGGCCTGTATTTACATTCCACCTAAAACTGCTATAATGGAGCTTAAGAACATTTTGGGAGAAATAATCAGTTTTCAGCAGGGAATATTACTTATAGGTGGGGACTGGATTTGATTTGCAGAAATGCAGATTTCTAACAAAGGAGGGCATATTCTTGAATACATTTATGAAACAAAATGAAACTATTTTGCATGGAAGATGTCAATTTAACAGTAAGAGTTCGAAGTAAATTTACATATTATTCCCCAAGATAAAAAAAAAAAACTGGTCTAGGCTAGACAGCACTTACGTTTCACTGGACCATAAGCATTTAATTAAAAGTTTTTATATGCATCCAATAACTATTTCAGATCATGTGGTAATAATAACTAAAATAAACATGCGGGGTAATGAAATAAAAATGAGACACTGGCACTTTCCTACCTAGCTGTTGAAAAAGAGGAATTTAAGGAATGGCTAAAATAAATAATTCACAAGTTATTAAAGAAAATAGAAATTTCTTCTGAAAATATAGCTAGGGAGTGGGCTAAAATTAAATTAGACTTTAAAAATAGGGTGGAAATAAATGAAACAGAGATATGGTTAAGAAGTAACAAGAATTATTCAAAGGGACTGACAAATGTTAAAGTGTTATCTAATAAGGGGAATTTCACAGAATAAGAAGAGGAACAATTGCAGAATGCTAAGCAGAAAATAAAGGATTACCTTGGTAATATGCATGAGTTTAGAAATATTGGTGTTAAACAACTGTTTTTGATAACAATGCCAGAGTACAAGAAACTTTTATTGCAATGACTCAGACAACAATAAGTAGAAAGTGTTGTCACCAAGCTTAGGGAGCCTATGACAAGGAAGATAACAAGAGATCCTTTAGCGGTACTAGAAATATATTGGACATTTTATGAATGTTTGTATAAAGTGGAGAAATATGTAGATCAAGAAAAGGTACAAATGGAAATATTTATGGAAGAATTAAACATGCCAAGGTTAGAGATAGATGAGGCTCAATTACAAACAGTTAGTAAAGGAGCAGATGACATAAAATGGTGATATACATAAGAAAATCCCCAGGAATAGATAGTATTATTGTGGACATTTGGAAGCTAGTAGGGTAAAATCTGATAAAAATCTGGATGGTTTTGTTTAACAGTATTTTAAGAGAAGGAAAAGCATCAACATCCTGGAAGAAAGCAGGGGTGGCTGTAATACCTTAAGAGGGTAAAGATCCATCAGATCCAGCTTCATACAGGCCCATATCAATACTAAACCATGATTATAAAGTGTTTATGTCTATAGTGGCTGAAAGAATGGCAAAGGTGATACCAAAATTGATATATATGGATCAGTGTGACTTTGTGGAGGGGAGGCAGACATTTGACAACATTAACAGACCATTGACAGTCCAGAGGGAAGCTGAGTGTAAAAAAATGCCACTGTTGTTGGTGGGCCTTGATGCAGAGAAAGCATTTGACAGAGTAAGCTGGGAGTTTATGAGCAGGGTAATGAATACATTTACATTCCCTGATACAATTATATGGTTGCTTAGGAGAATATATGTGGGATCAGAGGCTAAAATTAAAGTGGGTGAGTTCCTCTCTGATAACTTATGTTTGAGCAGAGGAACTAGGCAGGGTGCCCTCTTTCTCCTATGCTATTTACACTATATTTAGAACCCTTCACAAAGAAGATAAGAAACTCAGAAATTCAAGGATATAATTTGTATGTTAGTCAAGAAATGCTGGCTCTATTGGCAGATGATATTATTTTATACCTGATAAAACCAGAAAAGGACATTTCAATGTTGTATTTTGAGGCAGTTTCAGATCTTTTTGAGATACAAAATTAATGAAGCTAAAACAAAGGCAATAGTGGTAAATTATGTACCAATATGGCAATAGCACTTGTGACTGTAATTGTACCCTGCACAGCTAGTGGAAAGAGTATGTAGTCCTAACAGTGCAGTATGTGTTGCAAAGGTTAGCAACATAGTGAAGACACTTGCTCAGCATGTTTTCTACACTCTAAAGTGCAAACACAAATGTGTGATTTTATTAAACTATGTGGTACCTTTGAGGATTCCCTAGTCTGAGGTACAGCAATTTTAGAATTATTATATACAAGTACAAGGGTTATCCAAGGGTTATCCAGGACTGTATTTAATCTTCTGTGCCTCCCCCAAGCCTTTCTGCGTTGGAGGGAAGCCTTCTATCTTATCAGTTGGGGTTGTAAGCACTGAGTAGCCTATCTACCACAAGAGGAGAGGTTTGTAGCCCAGAAATTGTAGTTTATTGACCGTTTCAGCAGTTTTTCCATCCCTTTTAACTTTCTGGTTTAAAAGCCCACATTTGCATGGGTTTGCACTTGTTTAAGCTCCGCTCAGTGGCGCCGAGCTGAGGTATACTATTACTGGTGTCAGAAAGTCTGCTCTTCAGTTTATCCCTTAGATCTTGCTAGTTCTTTCTCTCTTGCACTTCAAGTAGCCTAATTGCTTTGCACTTCAACAGGTTTTTGTAACAATTATTATAGCACACCTAAGTGCCATTAGCACTAGTCATTCTTCACGGAAATAGCTCCAGTACTTAGTAATTATGACCACCCCTCCTGGCACGATTAAAGGGCAGTTCCCTGTGCTTTCTCCTATTAACCTGGTGCATTTGGGCATTCTGAGGCAGTGTAGTAACTCTTCTCCTTTTACTTCCCAACACTCAGACTTGTGAGAGATGCACTTATATCACCAAACTGGAAGCTATGCACTCTGCAGACAAGACCAGACTAGCTAGTCAAGAAGAGAAGGCCAACACCTGCACCACACCACATAGAACACATACCCCTCCAGAACACCCACTATCACAGCTCTCATATAAAAAGACAAACCACACACCCACCTTCATGGAGGCTCTCAATATAAATTTACCCAAACAGCAGAGACTTCCAAGACAGAAATGCACTTGACTACAACAAAACAGCACAAACCACAGGACACATAGATCACCTCCACAGTGTACCCCTCAACCTAAGCCCCTAAGGCTAAACACCTTGCCCAATACACTAATATCATAGGTGACTCAATAGTGAGGCACACAGATGTCCCACTCACTAGGTTGAATAAGGAGAAAGTAATAGTCAATTGTCTATCATGTGCCATAATCCGACACATAGCACACACACTCAGGTCACTCCACAACAAGTACAAGTATGACTCTGTCATTGTCCATGTGGGTGTGAATGACCTGAGATGCACCTCCCTGGACGACATGAAAAGAGACATTGTGGAGCTCTCGGATTATGTGGCCCAGGCAGGTATGACACTAGCCTTGAGCAGTATCCTACTATCACCCGGAATGATACAGCAGTGCAACCAAAAAATGATTGACTTTAACAATTGGCTAAGTTTCTGGTGTCATTCTAAGGGGATCCAGTATCTGTATGCTTGGGATGACATGACTGACAGGCCTCAATGCTTTGCCAGAGATGGCCTGCAGCTGTCATCACTGGGTTTCCAGGTACTGGCTAAGGCTCTTGACACCCCTATAGTGCCACATTGCCACCATAACACCTATAAATAAATGCAATCCGAGGGTCATGTTGCTCAATGCTAGAAGTCTAAATCCCAAGAAGCACTTGCTCTAAGCACTCCTCAAAATGGAGAACATCGACATTTGTGCTGTAACAGAGACCTGGTTTAAATCAGCAGAAAGCACCCCTGCACTACCAGGCTATAACTCATTCCACACTTTTCTGGCCTGAAACATGAACCAAATCTCCAAAGGCAGTGGTGTTTCCATATTCATAAAGGATATGCACACCTCCAGACTAGTAGCCCAGCATAACGCATCTGAGATACTTCAGGTTCAACTAACAATGGGTAAGATGGCGATCCAGGTCATAGCCTCCTATAGGTCCCCAGCCATATCCTTTGACTCTCACTCCATGTTCCTAAGCACCCTGGAATCTATCGAGGTCCAACCCAACACTCTCATACTAGGAGACTTCAACTACCCCTCCATCAACTGGGAAATCTACTCAAGCACCAATGCACTGGCCCAATGCTTCCTGGAATTCATCAATTCCAATGTCGTGGATGAGCTCATTCTGACCCCCACTAGAGGAAGCAACATCCTTGACCTGGTCATTACTAACATGGGCGACTGTTGCGCTACACCAATAGTCAATCCCTCCCTGGTCAGATTTGACCATAAACTAATCACCATGGAAATCCACATCTCACACACACACCCCACAAATGTAACCACCTTGAAAGACTTCTCCAAAGCTGACTTTGGACTCCTAAAAACAGAGGTGGCTAAGGTCATGGAACCCATGCCAATAAAAATAGCTGCATGATTGCCAAATCATGCATCAATGCACTGTACAAACATGTACTTAAATGCATGGAAATAGTCATACCCAACAGAACCAAGATGCTCTCCTCCAAAAAAATGAAGCCAATCTGGTGGTCCCCAGCCATTAATAAACTCTGCAACAGAAGGAAGAAACTATTGAAGAAAAAGATGAAGTCCCAAGACTGGAAAAACTCTCTTATTAGCCTCAACAAAAAGTTGAGATCGCTCATCAAATCCTCTAAAGCCAGCTATGAAGGCAAAATCATGGCAGACACTAAAAACAATCACAAAGCCTTCTATAGTTATATCAAGAACCTCCACGGCAATATCCAGATTTGCTCCGAGTTACTGCACAGTGCTACTACCTATACTGAGCCAACAGATATTGTCAACATGCTGGCTGACAGATTCAGTGCCAACTTAACCCCTCTCTCCCCCACCAAAGGACCAATCACAATATTGGAAGAATGCCAGGCACCCAGCATTACTGCAGCACAGGTTACAGCTGCATTGTCCAAGGCCCAGAATTCAGCTTCCATGGGACCCAGTAATATCCCTGGCTGTGTTCTACATGAACTACAAAATGAACTTGCACCACATTTGTGTGCCCTGTTCAGTCACACATTCACCTCAGGCTTTGTCCCTACTGAATGGCGCACTACTACAGTCATCCCTATCTATAAAGGGGGAGCGACTACAGACCCTGGGAATTATCGCTCCATTAGCATGATGAGTCTGATATGTAAAGCTATGGAGCACATCATCATTGACCTGATTATCAAAGATATAGGAAATCTCCAAACTCTGGACCTCATGCAATTTGGCTTTGTGAAAGGGAGATTGTGCCTGCTCAACCTGGTTGACTTCTTTGAGTCAGTCACCAGGGCTGTGGATGAAAGTAAGGCATTGCATACAGCCTACCTTGATCTGGCCAAGACTTTTGATACCATTCCTCACTCAGGAATTATTGATAAACTCACCAAACTAGGCATCAACTCCTATTAGGTGGGTTGCAAATTGGCTCATAGATAGACCACACAGTGTGAAAGTAGTGAACTCCAAGTCAGACTTCCAACCACTCTCGAGTGGAGTCCCATAGGGATCGGTCCTGGGTCCTCTCCTGTTAAGCATCTACTTCTCAGGAGTCCAGGCCAACACAAAGTGTCTCTGGCTGACCTAGTTCACAGACAACTGCTAGCTGGGAGCCACTATTATCTCCCCAAGTGATGCAGACATCCTACAGAAAGGCCTCACTGAGACCAATGACTGGTGTCAAAACCATGGCCTTAAGCTTAACTCCAAAAAATGCGTCATCATCCCCTTTGGTAAAAACTCAGTTCCCACTAATTACCACATCGATGGGAGCCCACTGAAGACTGAAGGCATTATAAGAGATCTGGGGATGCAGGTTGACAGCACCATTTCTTTCGACCACTACATTGCCACCATGGTCAAAAAGTCCTTCTATGTGGCATATCTCATTACTAAAGGTTTTGCATCCAGGAAAAAAGAGGTCATTGCCTCTCTCTACTCTTCCCTCATTAGACCAATCATCGAGTATAAAAAAGAGGTCATTGCCTCTTTCTACTCTTCCCTCATTAGACCAATCATCGACTCATTTGGCATGTACCTCACTAGACACCTGCAACAGCTGAAGAGCCCACAGAAGTACCTCCTGAAGAGGATCCTAGGCATTAAACACATGTCCTACATGGACAGACTCAAAAGACTCGTGCTATTCTCTGTCTCATATCGCCTACTTAGAGGTAATCTCTGATTCACTTACAAAGCCATGTCTGACCCAGCTCTGTTAGAAATGCTACATCTAAAGAAATCCCAATCCCTCCACACCACATGCTCCAGAGACCTCAACCTGATTACCACAATCAACAGAACATGCTGGAGGGACAGGTTCCTCACTTGGAGACTGCCCATGCTCTGGAATAGATTTCTCATACATTCAAGCAAAGCACTTCACTGTTTCTCTTCAAGAGAAGTCTTGATGAGTGAATGGGTAATAGAAAGTTCACCCCAGGGATCACTCCAGTGGCTCTACTTGATAGAGGCAATGGGGGCTAATGTCGGGCGGCACGATGCCAGGGTACTTCTATGGGCTAGGCTTGTAAAGGCTCCAGGGCCATTAACCTAGTACACACCAATGAACCTATGGTGGGTGTAACTCTTCCATGTTGGAAAGTGCAGGAGCTTGTACCACCATAAAAAAAAAAAACATTTAGCTACTTCTGATGCAGCCTGTCTTATGATCTTTTCACAGCTTAGTCTCCTCACTTTTTAGGGTGGAGCAGTTGCGCTTTGAACTTTTGTCAAATATTGAGTAGATATATTAAATTCAGTGAGAGATGACAATGGTTTGAGTCACTTAGTGTGCTTATTTCAGATCTTCTCAATGAGCTTTACATACTGATTAATTGGCAAGTTACTTTTTCTACTTGTAAGCACAATAATTATCTTGTCTGTCCCATACATTGTTTTTGTAATTAGTTTTGTGAGGAGGCACATTCACATGCTCCCACAATTTTCTGGCATATCATAGTCCTCTATAATTTCTACAATGTAAGGTGATTCACACACTCACATCTCACTTATTTTGTCTTTCTGACTCCTCTTTTTTTTCTCCTCTAACCACCTCTGAGGATTTTGCTAGTATTAAAGGTTCTATGTCAGGGATCCAGGACCACCTTTTTCACCTTCAGTGTCAGCATGCAATGGTATTACTGCAGTGTGTCTGTTTCCATATATGCCTGCTAATAACTATGCCATTAATCCCACCCCTAACCACAAACCAAGAAACTTATTTTGGCCTCTTTCCAGGTGCTTCTAACATTGCCTAGTTTAGTTCTACCACTTAGAAGTGGAAAAAATTCACCCAGCCCTTACCTTTCAGCTAAGATCAGTTTTATACTCAAATCACCAACAGCAATATCAAACACCATGTTCTTCTAACAATAGACAACATGCCCTGGCTGTGTTCGCTAAGGCTAAGAACACAGCATCAATGGGCCACAATAATAACACAGGATGCTTCCTGAATAGTCTAAAACATGACTTATCAGGGCCATTGTAGATATTATTAAACTATAGTCTTAAAACAGGTTTCATGTCACAAGAATGGAGAGCTGCAACAGTCTTTCCTCTTCATAAGGACAGACCATCAGCAGATTCCTGGGATCTACAGACCCCTTACTCTGACTAGTCTTATATGCAAAGTCATTGAAAGAATTATAATTATAAAGCCTCCTTTGATATGTACCTGACCAGACACATGCAGCAACTGGAACATCTGCAAAGGTTCCTTTGAAAAAGAATACAGGACATAAACACAATGTTCTATGTGGATTATCTCAAAGCTCTATCTCCATATTCGGTCTCCTACAGACTACTGGGAGGTGATCTATGCCTGGGATACAAGGCATCCCAGACCCCAGTCTGATTAACCTTTTGCACATCTGTAAAACAAACAGCATCAGAACTACTAGATCTAAAGACCTAAATTTTGCTTGCAACACAAATAGGGTATATTAAAGAGACAGAAATGTATCTTAGAGAATTCTTTTTCTGTGGAACAGGTTCCCCATTCCTGTGAAACAAAGTCCCTCCCTAACCTTATTCAAGCGTAACTTGGAACATTGGATGGGAAATTAAAAATTCACCCCTGGTCTAGCGTCCAAGTCTCTGATGGATAGACGCAGTCAGTAAATCGTGTCATAACCAACAATCACCCATATATACACATGTAAAACATATAACTTGTGAGATACATTTGTTATGCACAGCTAAGCTTATAAAGGGCTTAGTAGTCATTAGATTAGTATACACCTATGAACAGAATTTGAAATGTATCACTATTTATAACACTGCTACTTTTTCAGCAAATTGCTGCAATAAAATATCTTTTGTTATAAATCTTTTGATACTTGCTTTATCCTGCGAGCCTTTCATTTTGTTTCTTACCTGATTCTACCACATGTCAATATCTCATAGATGGGTAATGACTTTCATCTTCCTACTGTATGCATGTGGTCCCACACCTACTGTTCCCTTTCATAGGCATCTTTTTTCCACATTGCTGTCTCTCAGCTCTACCTTCCAACCATGAAGTCAATGTGACTTACTTTGGCTTGAACAGTAAAACGTAATATGTTCCATACAGGTCAACAAAAAGAGTCATTTTTTAATGTGTACACTACTGGTTCTACATTTTTCATAATGTTTTCATGTTGACACCTTAAGGAAAGAGTATAGTTTAGAAGGAAAATTTACTGCACGGATCAGTCACACAAAATCTAGCATAAACAAAACTTCATTTTGTGGCATGAAATAAATCACTTGCATGTTACAACAGGCTGTATGGTAAAGAGAACATGAATGTTACGAAAGAGATAGACTGATACAGTTAGACTACCACAGATGAATCATTTGTAAGATTACCACAAAACTGTATGGTTTTGAATGAACTTCATCTCAAATATCTAATACTTCTCAAATAGATGTTTCTATGTAAGCTTTATGCAGCTGTTTCTATTGGCTTGGTACCACCAGAACTATTGAGTGTAATATACTTTTCATAGAAAATGCCATCACAAACTCAATCAGACATGTCTGACCTGCAACCCATTCTCAAAAGTAAGAAAATACAAAAACGGGCACAATAAACAGCATTGACAAATATAGGCTGTGAATCAGAAACAAACAGCACAATGTGTATGGCAAAATTGCAGGAAGAGTGCAGCACACAAACTGGTGAAGATTCAAAATGCGGATAATGATAAATAACTTGACCAAGTGATTCAGAAACTAAGAATTGTACAGTGAGTTATAAGCACAAGAGTACCTGTACACCATAAAACTGTGGAAACAGAGTCAGAGACTGTACTACAGTTATTGTATGGTGAGCTATAAACACCAGTGTACCTGTACAGCAAGAAACAGTGGAAACAGTCAGAAACTGTGCTACAGTCATTGCACAGTGAGTTGTAAGCACCAGTGTACCTGTACACCATGAAACAGTGGAAACAGAGTCAGAAACTGTGCTACAGTCATTGCACAGTGAGCTGTAAGCACCAGTGTACCTGTACACCATGAAACAGTGGAAACAGAGTCAGAAACTGTGCTACAGTCATTGCACAGTGAGCTGTAAGCACCAGTGTAACTGTACACCATGAAACAGTGGAAACAGAGTCAGAAACTGTGCTACAGTCATTGCACAGTGAGCTATCAGCACCAGTGTACCTGTACACCATGAAACAGTGGAAACAGAGTCAGAAACTGTGCTACTGTCATTGCACAGTGAGCTGTAAGCACCAGTGTACCTGTACACCATGAAACAGTGGAAACAGAGTCAGAAACTGTGCTACAGTCATTGCACAGTGAGCTGTAAGCACCAGTGTACCTGTACACCATAAAACAGTGGAAACAGAGTCAGAAACTGCGCTACTGTCATTGCACAGTGAGCTGTAAGCACCAGTGTACCTGTACACCATGAAACAGTGGAAACAGAGTCAGAAACTGTGCTACAGTCATTGCACAGTGAGCTGTAAGCACCAGTGTACCTGTACACCATAAAACAGTGGAAACAGAGTCAGAAACTGCGCTACTGTCATTGCACAGTGAGCTGTAAGCACCAGTGTACCTGTATACCATGAAACAGTGGAGAGTCAGAAACTGTGCTACAGTCATTGCACAGTAAGCTGTAAGCACCAATGCACCTGTACACCATGAAACAGTGGAAACAGAGTCAGAAACTGTGCTACAGTCATTGCACAGTGAGCTGTAAGCACCAGTGTACCTGTACACCATGAAACAGTGGAAACAGAGTCAGAAACTGTGCTACAGTCATTGCACAGTGAGCTGTAAGCACCAGTGTACCTGTGCACCATGAAACAGTGGAAACAGAGTCAGAAACTGTGCTACTGTCATTGCACAGTGAGCTGTAAGCACCAGTGTACCTGTACACCATGAAACAGTGGAAACAGAGTCAGAGACTGTGCTACAGTTTTAGGGGTAGCAGCAGGATTACCAGCAATGAACAAGTTTGAGATGGAATAAGGCATTGTGCGTTCCACACCCCAAACACCACCAGGA